>NW_006799983.1:511395-594558 GCF_000485575.1 Poecilia formosa | reverse complement strand
GGGTTATATGAAACGTTGCAGCCACCAAGTGGGTAACGTAAAAGTCTGCACGCATAACAATGGTCATGTATAGGTTGGCTGGCATAAACAAAAAACGCTCTGACCAAAATATCAATAATTAAGGCGAGATATGCTAACATTTCAAAGGTGTAATAAAGAAATATTAACAGTGTTTGTGCTTCCACATACAGAAACAAAACGTTCTGAGAATACTGAGTTACTTTTAGGAACTATGCCAGAAAAAGAACGGCGAGTACAAACTAAGACTTGGAGTTGTCCTCAGCCTGCGAGCTTATTCCATCAATATACTTTTTGGCTTCTTCCACGGATTTGAAGATCCGGCGTTTGTCATTATGTGTCATGATTAAGTGGGCTGGATACAGAATGCCATACCGAATTTTAAGGGCACGAAGCCGGATTTTCACTCCATCAAAGCGCCTTTGCATCTTGCGAGTCTCGGCCGAGAGGTCAGGGAAGAAGGTGACGCGGTGGTTCTTATAGTGTACCTCCTTCATTTTCCTGACAGCTTTCAGAGTTGCTTCCCGGTCCCGATAGCTCTGAAACTTCATTAAAACAACCCTTGGAGCCGCAGGATTGGAGGCAAGGGAACCAATCCTATGGGCTCTCTCCACACAGCGGGACGAGGTGAAGTCCTCACCTAATGTCTCTCGGAGCCACTTCTCCAAGAAGCCACACAGATCCGATTCCTCGGATTTTTCAGGCAACCCGACCAGTCTCAGGTTGGAGCGCCTGCTCCTGTCCTCTTGCTCCGCAACTCTGTCAGAAAGCACCTCCACTGTTTTCTCCAGTGATTTAACTCTGCTTTGAAGGGAAGTGACATCGTCCTCTGCTTGTGAAATTCGCGCTTCTGTTTCCCCAGGTCTTGCAGTGAGCGATTGTCTATCCCCTTTGATATCCTTGATTGCTTTCAGCATATCAGCAGAATGTTTGTTCATATCCTCCTTCAGTAAGCTGATTGCTCAGAGAATATCACGGTTAGTTGGCGCTTCTTGAGCCTCATCCAAGTTAACCGGCACTGCCATGTTAGCATGAGCTACAATAGCCGCATGAGCTACAATAGCCGCATGAGTTACATTAGCCACATGAGCTACATTAGCCGCATTCACTTGTGGAGCCGTTTTAGTCGGTTGTTGGACCGGTTTGGCATTTTTCGGTGGCATGATCCCCAGTAAGCGTTTTCCCGTAAGCAAAACAGGCGAAATTGCCAATATTGGTCTGACTTACGGATTAATTGAGAGGATTTAGCAGCGAGCCATACGCACATACACCTTTCACTGAGACACCATAACCGGAAGTGACTAAATTAAACTTTTGATAGTGTGTAACGTTACAGATATTTTGTTTTAAAGGCAGGGCTGCTGAAAAGACAGCTAGCTGGCAAGTGGAAAGACAAGGGAGTGAGGGGAAAATAATCATCTCCATCCACTCATTATAAAATGCAAAAATTAAAGGTCTGTGCTCCCTTGAAAAGCTGAGTCTTTACTACCGAGTCGCAAGTAACTAAAGTGATGCGAAACAAGAATCCAGACGAGTCGTGGTTACAAACCTGCTTTCCTGTGAAACCTTGGCAGATGACCTTCGTGTTCTTGTTGATGTAGAGGTTCTTTCTGCTTCCTGTATAACAGTGTCTGACTCCACTCTGCTGCACTGTTGGATCAATACAGAAGAAAAGCAACACAGGGAGCAATCAGGTGAAAGACATCAATACACAAGCTGACATTATTCAACAAAGCCTTTCACAGCTGTGGTTGGAAAACATTCGGTTCGATAAAATGGAGTTTATCCAACATTCAGACACTCCAAGTCTTGTTTGACAATAAAATATTAAAGTTTTACTTCATTTCAAGGAGAATAATCAAATCCGAGTTAAATACTCTGCAGTGTTTCAACAAAAATCACTCTTGCTTTACACCACCAGCTTTCTGCAGACTTAATGGCTCCCGTTTTCAGAAGATGTAATCAAAACCCTCTTCAGTATTTAGAATTGAACATATTTACCGGGTTGCTTCTGCAGTGGCGCTGCCAACAAGTCAAAAATCTGTAGAGCATCAGATACCGATCTTACAAAGTATGCGTGCACGTGTGCGTTTATGCAACAGGAGCTCAGTTTCACAACTGCTCCAAATCTTAAACACCGACCATTTAATTCTGAAGCAATGAGATATTTTCACATCCGACCTAACCTCATCACCCTGCAGTTCAACCGATCTAACAGTTCAATGCATATAATATGATGCTTTAATGAATGTAGGAAGCACATGACTTGATAACATCAGCAAAATAAGGTTAAATCAGTTAATCATGTTAGCTACTTGTTGAGCAAACCCATTTGTCGGCGTGAGCTTCTGAAATGTCACTGCAAGCTCTGGGAATGAGGACTGGCCTTTGCCCCCCTCCGCATCCTGACATTTCATAAACTACTTTATTAAACAATATTGGAAAAAACAAATATATTTTTTTGCAGCCTAAAAGTTTTCACTCTGAGCAAACTGCTCTATAAACTCAATGAGCCAAAACAGAAGCTAGTGGTCAGTCCCAGTGTTTACAACAGCTGGGTGGAACTAAATAGAGCAGAAAAAAATATAGACTTTTAAAAATGTTTTAAATTTTAAGTATTTGTGATTGCAGCTGTGTACAATACCAGCTTTTCTTAGAGATTAGGCGCTAAACAAAATATATCAATCAATCATCGAAATATGAAGGACCCAGGCTGCTGCAAGCATAAAGTTAAATATCAATCTTTCTGTATCGATGCAGACGTTTTCAAATGTCTCAAATTATTTTCATTGTATGGTCAACATGTCATTTCCCCCACAATCAATATTTTTTCTTCTTTGCACTTGATATGTGTCCTGTTAAAAAGTATTCTAACTCCTTGAACATTTTCATGCGATATATCATTACCACCTTATACTTTGATGCAAATCATTGGGTTTTTTTTATGTGACAGACGATCAAAGTAGTTCATGACTCTGATGTGGAATAAAAATTATGCTTGTTTTTCCAATTTATTATTTTCAACTTTTCAACCTGAAAAGTGTGACATGCATTCAGTCCTGTTGACTCTCTTACCCCTGTGTTTTTGTTTTTAATGATGTAAAGCACTTTGAAATGCCTTGCTGCTGAAATGTGCTGTACAAATAAAATTTGACTGATTGATTGATTGATTACCCTAAATACAACGTATAAGAAATCGCCTTCATAGCACCCAGATCAGAGATAACAGTGGAGAAGTTTAAAACAAAACGAACTAAGCTTTGAACATCTCAATAAACACTGCTTAATCTGTAACCTTGAAAGGTAAAAAGCATTGCACAACTAGAAACTTACCAAGAGATAGTCATCATCCATCTAAACCGAAGAGCAACAGGAGTATTAACCAGAGAATAAGCCAAGAATAAGTCAGCATCCAAAGTTAAGCCCATTCAATGCCCAAACCTAAATATTACGACTTTTAAAAAAATTCAGACTCCATCCAATTTCATTCATCTAGGTGTGAAAGTGTGAAAAGTGTGAATGTGTGAAAGTTTGTCTCAATGGATGTGAAGTGCTTGTAGAGATGAGGACCAAACAATGTGCACCTGTACTTATTGGTTGCAGTAAATATTGACTCAACATTGACAGAATAAAAATACAACGCTTTCGATTTATGCTTAGAAAGGCTTGAAAAATTAATCATGCATATTTTTTCTTGTACTTCACTATTAAGTCCTAATTTTGCGCGACGTTAGGTAAGTGCTCTAAAGTTTAAGGCAACAAACTGTGGAAAAGCATGCAGAGTTATAAACAGTATTTTACTTCTTTCTTTACTTTTTCTTTACTTCTGAGTGTGTAGCACCGTTAATGGCCTGCAGCAGAAAACAGCAGCAGCTGCTGCAGCAGCAGATCGGTGGTTGAACTTTGCTCCGTTTTCAGAGCCTCATCCAGAGCTGAACAATGTCACTGTGCAAAGTTCAAAGAGTCAATACGAGTTTGATAATATAACTATGGCATTGACAAAAACAGTGTTGTATGTTGGTAATGCTATCAAACTATATGCACCTGTTGAGCAAACCTTAAGGCTAACATAAAGTGTTGCTATAATACAGCTGCAAACAGCTAAGTGTGTGGCTAAATTAGCCATTTCTACAAGAGTGGCTGCAACAAAGAAGTTATAACTCTGACTGTTCAGAACATGCAAGGTCAGATAATGATAACATTGTTATAGAAGTGAATGCGAGTTCCGTAACTATAAGTTGACCACCAAGCAAGTTGGCTGACTGTCAAGAGAGATTTCCCAGATTACTTCAGCGACTGATGTGTCTGACTTTGAGAGCTCAGTGAAAGCTAACCCAGGTGTCAGTGTAGAGTTGTCCGTACATCTCCGAAAAACACCTGCGCACACATTCTGCGGTACAATAACTAAACTCCTAAACTTCTCAAGCGAAAAAACCCGCACTTAAATAAAATACTTACAAAGCAGCCTGGCAAACAACCTGCTATGAGACATCTTCGGTCATTCAGCAATGACACCACAGGCTAAGGACTTCGTACGTAGAATTTAGCTGACTTAAAAAAAATCCAGTGAAACTCAAGAGTACCAACAAGCTTGAAAATAGATTTGTCTTAAAATACAAAATTAGTATTTATGAATGATCAACATTTTATCATTAAAAAAATGTATTTATTGGATATAAAAATGAACACAAGCATTAATGTTCTCATTTTTCCTACAGGCAAAAACGTTCGTCTTTCACTCATGGTGCACTCTGGGTATTGAAGTCCGTGGCAGACTATTAGCGAGAGAGAATTCCGCTTCAGCTCTAGAGGGCGCCTCGACCTCATAGACGACTTTTAGTAAAAGTCACATAAATAACAGTGAAACAGATAACTAAACCGTGGCATATTTTTGTGTGAACAATATCTTACAAACGGATATTCGGGTGGTTATCTCTCCAGATTATAAACCCAGAAAAAAAAAATCAATACAGTTACGAAATGCTACTTCTAATTAGTAAATAATATATTCTAAAAGTTTCATTTTTGACAAGTATCTACAGTGATAATGTTTATCTTAATATATATTTTCTAAATCTTTTTTCAGTCTCAATTGTTCTCAGAATCTCTTGCTTGTTCTTGTTCTCTCTTGCTCTCGATGAAGGCAGACACTTTTTTCCTATGCTCCCTCCCTGCCCATGCCTGCCTTTCTTGCTCTGTTTTTGTCCTGTCTTTTTCTATATTTTTGGAGCCTTTCTTTGCACATCATCCAGATCTACAAATTATGGATCTGGTCAATCGATCTCTCAACCTTACCTCACCTTACCCTACCTTACCTTACCTTACCTTACCTTGTGCATCAGCTCATTATTTGCATTAATTTGTTATTTTCTTATTGCATGCCCTACATAGTTCACTGGCTGTCCTAGGGGGTCAAAGATTATCTCCAAATAACATACATGAAGTCTTGTCATTTCTTTTATACATTACAATGAAATTGTTTAGAAACTATTTTTATAACACTTCTCTGTCTATATTCAGTATTCACATAAGCTACTATCGGTAGTCTTCAGGCCCTGTACAACAGTTTTCATTCTTTACTGCAGTCCTAAGCTGTGTTTAATTGGGAACAACTCATGTCAATTTGACAGCTCTACACAATAACTGACAATCTAGCAGGCCTACTTATTTCTGCATACAAATAAAAATCAAACATAGCAGAATTAAAGAAATTACCACCTGCAACATTTAGGCGTAGATTTGCATGTGCCGCTTTGCTTGTCACAAGAAACTACCTGGGATGATTTGGTCAACTGAGTTTGACTAAAATGTATTATAATTACCATCAGTTTAGATTATATGTCACTGAAAGTAATAAAACTTCAAAATTCTATTTCATAGAAAATTTAAATATAACATAAAACTAATAAATAGGATTACAAATAAATAAAATAAATGATGTGATACGAAACATAATATTGCATAAACAATGACTTGACTGATGACTTGACAGTTTCCAGTGCACGGTCATCCTTCACGAGGACAGTAAGGCAAATTTTATTTCTGAAGAAGCCAGCAGTTCCCAGAGAGCTATCTCAGTATAATGAAAAGTTAAGCGGAAAGGAAAAGTCATTTTTAGCCCTGCTGCATCTTTTTTTCTACAACACTAGCTTTTCAACTTTGTATTAAGCACTAAGATATTTGTCAGTTGTGACACAGTGAGAAATAACATGATCATAACACATTTCTGTATCGATTTTTATCATTGTTCCTATGTAATATCTAACCTTGTGAAAAACCAAATTTTGGGTTTTTCACAAGGTCATAATCATCCATGTTTAAAAACATAAACACAACCTCATACGCAATGTAAATGAACCAATTATTGATCATATCCTAATTTATTGGGATATTATAACACATTTCAATTTTTGACATTCTATAGTTTTCTGCATAACTAGAAGATCTGTTCTACATTCATGTAAAAATGCTTTTTAACCTACCCTTCCTCTTTTTGCTCAGTTCAACTTACCCAATCACAAGCCACCAACTCCTCTGACGCTGATTGGCCGTCAACTAAGATCACGTGTCACCTCTACGCAAATTTCTAAACCCATTTACGCCCCGTTTTGTTCGTCCTCTTTTTGTGGTGGCTTAAGTTTACGTACCGGCGTCGAGCTGCGCTCATAAAACAGCGCAGTGACACAAACGATCCCCAGGAACTGCCCAAGTCAAACTCAAAACCCGGCCCTGCCGAGCAACTCAAGATGGTTTTAGAAACAATTTCAAAGATAATAAAAGTGCAGCTTCCGGCCTACTTGAAGAAGCTGCCGCTGCCGGAGACTATCGGAGGGTTCGCGAGGTTAACAGGTAATTTACGGCAGTCGCGGTGGTTGTAACGTGAGGATGAACTCGTGAACTGTTCGGGGACAGTTCACACTTAGCACTCAGCTCTGATCAGTAGCCTGCACGGGCATCACAACTTTACCAGCACATTGCTTACGCTTTGTCCAATAATGTGAGACCTTAAACAGCGCTTAGAGGAATGCAGGAAGAGTAGTGCATAATGTAGTTTAGCTCACGAGTTACATAACTTCATCTCAGGGCTGAGGAACTTAAAGGCAGTCTCTGTTGGTAGCGATGAAAAAACGAACAGATGATCTGCAACGTAGAGACTTTGCTGCCCCGTTTTGGGTCTGTTGGTTTAAATGTCACTTTTGTCTTGCAGTAGTTGTTTTTGCGCTCATTATAAAGAATAGATTTGATATCGTGTAAGAACATGATGACAGAGCAGGCTCGCAGGGTGTGTTGTTATGCATTATAAAATGAGGGAAAGACTTGACTATAAGTTTAGGATCTTGTAAATTCATATTTACAAGATATGTAAATATCTTGTAAATATGAATTTACAAGATATTCTCTCTGCCCCAAACCTCAATGCTGTAATAGAATCTGTAGAAGCATCTTTTATTTTTGCAGATCTTCCAGGGCATGTATCTACTAGTTATGCACAGTTACAGGCTCAAATGTTTCAATGCATATTTCAGTAAGTCCTTGTTTAAGCTACTTTGCATAACTTTTTACCTCGATTCTTGTTAAAAGTAGGGCTGAAATGAGGACGTAACAGTGCGATATCATTGTCAAATATTGAGACATATTTTTTGTCATCACCGCACCACGTGCTTTCTTCATTATCATCACAATCTCCCCACCACTGCGTCTAATCTATTTAGACAGTTTATTCTTTACAGAGGTCAGCACAATTCTATTCAACTGACAAAATATATTATGGATCATTAAATATTTTATCCCATCTATTGCAGCAAATTGGTCCTTTTTGACTGCAATATTAAATTTGCAATAGCAATTGCAATTTTCTGTAGTGTGTTCTTTAAACTTTGTATACTGAAAGTGAACTGGAACTTTATGTGATAGGCAAACCTACAGTTTAATGTAAAAAAACAACAACACACACATTATGGTTTCCATATGTCATAAAAATGGTTAGAACTATCTGTGACCTTCAGCATCTTGGACACAATCGTTTCAGTCAGTACTCTGGACTCTATCCAACAGGCTGAATACATTATTGGCATGCAAATCATGAGTTATTATAGACAGTAATACCCTGGCAAGGACAATTCATGGTGTTGAAAAAATGCAAAAGGGAGGACATCAAACATAATGGTTTGCTGATGGAGTTACTAGTTATTTGAAGAAAAAAAAAGGATCTTTAGAGCCAGGACTATCTGCAACTTTTAGTCAGATCTACAAGTGATAATCTTCCAAGCATCTATTTAATTAAGTAGAAATGGTAACACAAGCAAAAATAAAACAAGAAAAAATAAATATAAAAAGGCATTCAGTTCTAATATTATTTTTGTGTCAGTACCAGCTGTTGTCTGGTGTAGCAAAGGGAAAAGTAGGTTTGGTCAAACTGACCCCCCAGTTTATGTGCTTAGCTGGTTATTTAACCTACAGGTATTACATTTCAAGTCTTAGAAAAAATTTATTCACATTGTTTCCTGTTTCATAAGTACTTGGCTGTTTTTACTTATTACCCAAGATCCATAGAAGCTGAAACATTAATACTTTAATGCATCTCATAGATGCATTGGTTAAAAAAAATCTTGAAATAGCCTCTGTTTGCATGCTAATACACCATATCCCCCCCTCTCTGCCCCAAACCTCAATGCTGTAATAGAACCTGTATCTTTTTTACAGATACATCTGCAGAACTTCCAGGGGATGTATCTAATAGTTATGCACAGCTACGGACTCAAATGTTTCAGATCGAGGAAGTTTTACTATCAGATAAACATTACTTGTGTAAATACAAAAATCAGATATTAAATGCTGATTTAATCAAGGGGAAAATGTTTAGCTAAGCAAACTGTTAGGTAAAAAAAAAAAAAGTAATGGCCTTTTTTTCTTTTTTGAAAATGACACGTTACTCCCTGATCTAAATACATTTCAGAACAGATGAGAAACAAAGTCATCGATATGTATCACTTAGGAGAGGGTTATAAAACCACTCAGTGAGCCACAGTAAGAGTCATTATTCTGATGAGACTGTGGTGAACCTTCCCAGAAGTGGCTGGTCTACCAAAACTCCTCCAAGTGCTTCTTGACGACTCATTCAAGACATTACAATAGATCCCAGGATGACGTCTGAGACACTGCAGACCTCATTTGCTTCAGTCAAGGTCAGTGTTCAGGATTCGGCAAAAAGAAAGAGACGAGGTGAGCTTCAGGGCCTAAATCGCTGTCAGACTGCCACTGGGCAGCTGTGCCTGCAATAAAGCCATCAGTGTGTGACTGTGTACATGAAAGGGTGAATGACTGAATGTGCTACATCTCAAAAAATTAGGATACTGCATAAAGTGCAATATTTCTTGCCAGCTATCACAGAAAGCGAAACAGCTATTTTATAGAGATTAGATATACATAGATATGTCAAGCCTTTATTTTTTATTTTTTGCAGTTTTAATGATTATGCCTTAGAGGTAAAGAAAACCCAAAATTTAGTGAATTAGAATATCCTATTATTAGATGAATAAAAACGGATGTTTTAGAAACACATTTCAGACTTCTGAAAAGTATTTTAAGCCTCGGCTTGCATGAATTAATGCAACAATGCATCGTGGTATGGAGGCAGTCAGCTTGTGGAACTTTGTAAGTGTAATGGAAGCCCAGATTTTTCCTTCATACTCTAGGATCTTGACTTCCAAATTAAATGCAGAATTTACATAATTTATCTGAAAACAGGACTCTTGACTAGGCCTGGGCAATAAATCCATAATATCACATTATACAAAAGATCAAAGTCAATAGAAAATACTTGCACATCCCAAGTTTTGTGCCTCATAGCTTCCTCAAAATAGGTCATGCCACCAGTTTGGCAGTGTTTCAGATATTTATAACAAACAACTAATCTATAATTATTGAATTATTGAAATGCTTATATCATGATACGTTTTCAGCATATTGCCTAAGTCTACTCTGGAACCGTTGTGCAGCACTCCAGTTTTTTTTTTTCTCCTTAACCCATGGAAGACGTCAGAAACATTGTCTCCGGTTCAGTAGTGTCTGGACACGGGGAATGGAGGATCTCTAACCCATGTTTAGTGTCTGTCTGTGTGTGGTGGCTCTTCTTTGCTTAACAATCCTCTCAAAGCTGGGGATTTTCCTGTTGCTGGTGTGCCATTTCCTACCACACTTCTTCCTTACACTCAACTTTCTGTTAACATGCTTGAATACAAAACTCTGAACAACCAGCTTCTTCACCAGGGACCTTTTGTGGCCTCTCCTGGTTGTGAAGAATGTTCATGATGTTTTCTGGACATCTGCCGAGTCAACACAGAGTCTTCCCTGTAATTGAGTGAGTGAGTGAGACTGTTCAAAGACTCAGGAAACCTTCGCAGGTGTTTTGATTAGCTAATTAGGGTGTGACACCATGAGTTTAACAATATTGACCTTTTTCAAAGTAATTTAATTTTTTATATCACCATGTGTGATGATTCTAGGTAATATATAGTTTCACTTTTGAAGGTAGCTGGCAAGAAATATTGCACATTTACGCAATATTCTATTTTTTTTCCAGATGTATTAGAATAGTAGCTCATCAGCATGTGAATGTGTGTGTGAACGGGTATGTGACTGAATGCAGCGTAAATGCTTTGGGGTCTTAGACTAGATAAAGTGCAGTCAAAGTACAAGCCATTTTAAATCACTGCCGATCAAAAAGAACACCAAAGCTCATATTCGTCAAAAAAAAAGTCTTGATGATACTCAAGGGGCAAAAACCTGTGAAGAAATATTAGAAAGTTTTTGAACAGAGCTTTTCAGAAAAAGACTCTCCATTGTCCAGCTAAGTGCCTGAGTTCATCATGACTCAGGCACTTAGCAGGACAGTGATCTAATTCGCACAAGTATGGCGACCTCTGAATGGGTCAGTGGTTAAAAAAAAAAAAAAATACAGAAGGGAGGTTTTGTGGAGTCTGACTAGGCCACTTTATCTTATTTATCTGAAACAATCTGTTCATACTCAAACACTCAAATGTGGTTAAGTTAAAAATAATTCTGCATAGAGACTGAACCAAAGTCCTACACAGAAATGTAAAAACTCACAAACGATTGTAGTTGTTGCCCCTAAAAGTGGCACAACCAGTTGTTACTAGGGGGCAACTGAATTGTTTATTGGGTAAGGCTGGCTTACCCAATCTTGCAAATATACGTGTCGCCATTAATATTTGCAAGATGATCTGAGCCACAAGGTACACAGTGCCTTAAAAGTGGCTTTAGCATACATTCTAGTTGTGCTCCAGCCTGAATGATGAAGTTCAATTTCTTATGTATGTCCACAGTGTCTGAGTGGCTCCGGTTGCTGCCTCTCCTTGGCATTTTGGCCCTGCTGGGCTACCTGACCATTCGTCCGTTCCTGCCTAAGAAAAAGAAGCAGAGAGACAGCCTGATCAACCTGAAGATCCAGAAAGAGAACCCCAAAGTGGTCAACGAGATAGACATCGAGGACTTGAACAGCGCAAATGTGTGTTACTGTCGATGCTGGCGCTCCAAAACTGTGAGTTGACTTCTCGGCTTTGACCGTAGAATCCTGCAAAAGCTAACCTGCAGTGACAAGTGATCCTGTGTTTTGTCGCGCATTCTGAAGTGGTTGATGCGACTGTCTGATCCACTAACATAAAGTTATTTCCTGTTTTTAGTTTCCTGTTTGCGACAAGTCACACTTAAAGCACAACGAATTAACCGGGGACAACGTGGGACCTCTCATCCTCAAAAAGAAGATACTATAATTGACCACGGAAAGAAGTTTACGTCGGACTAGTCTGTACTTCATCTTTTCCTGGTATTTTGTTTTCCTTATAAAATGCAGTCCATTGTTTGAGTGAGAATTTGAATTTTTCTAGTTGGGGTAGTTTTGTTTTTCTTCAGTTAAGCTCTCATTGGTCTTCTAATTTACATACATAATTGTTTATACAGTATACTTTAAAAGTGTTTGTCTCTATATGTCGGGATTACATTCAATTTCACTGGGACCACTTTAATGGAACAACCCAAAGCGTTAACTAACTTTATGATACCTTCTTATAATGTGACCTGGAGCCTGAGGGCTGGTTTTTGCTCCACTCAGTATAATGGTTGTTTAAATGAAATACCCAATTTATTAGTCCAACTTGCATGTAACATTTTGTCATGTATGCCTTCATTTAGTTGTTTCTAAGACCATTTGCCTGCTTGAGTGCCAAATTGTTTTTACCACAACACTTTGGAGGTGTAAGATATTTGCTGATAGATCAATATGTATGTATGTAATGAGTGTATGTATTCATAATGCATGGGATACTTACTGTAGATTCTTTATGTTTTGTTCATAGACATGTATTGCTGTTGTGTTGAAACATTTCAAACCACTGTGCTGTTGAGGTTTCAGAACTGCAACAAGTTTGACTTGCTGAATTCACTGCATTTGGCTTCTTGGCAGAATACTTCCTGTAGTATGAAGCAAAAAATATTTTCACACTTAACATTTGCTTTCACAGTTAGTTCTTTGTTTGGTATTTATAAATAACTTCATGTATGTTAATGTTTGCTAGACTAAGTTGTTCATACTAAATGTTAATGGAAGTGGTCATGAGTAATTCAGTTGCTTAAGTTGGCAGAACCTCAGCTTCTTATTCAATACTTTGAAAATCTTCATGTAACTTAAGATGAAAATTTAAGTGAATGTCCCTTTTAACTCAGTTTATCATGTCCTTGTCTTTAATTTAATTTCATTATAAAATTGCATTAAACATCTGTGCTGCAACAGTAAACAGAATCAGCTTAGGCTGCTCTGAGTTTCATAAACCACAGAGTATGTGCTTCATGGGTTTGATGTTCACCATCTATCAAAAGTTCAGATTTACATGATCTTTTTTTTATTTTATTTAAGGCTTCTTTTTTTTTTTTGTTATTGGATTAATTGGAAGGGATTCTTTTTTTTTTCTTTTGTCGTTTTAGAGCTTTTTGTATTTTTGGCCACAGACTCGGCTCTTTGGTACAACTAGTTTGCATCAACATTCTGGCTCTTGCTCCATTGCATTGGGGAGCAATGCATTGGTTGCATTTCCAATTTAGAAGTCAGGATAACTTATTTTTGGTTTTATTCCCAACCTGTTCTGGCTCTCCAAAAACAGCTGGCAGGGAAGAATTACTTTATGCATTACCCTGAGCCCTTAGGGTGGGGCTTTGACAAGAAGCTGTTGGACATTTCAACTTAGCTGAAAATTCTCTGCAATAATTGGGAAGGTTTTAAAAATGTAAGAACTAAAACAAAAACAATGCTCCAGGAGTTTTTCTAATATGAATAGATTTTAATTTTTGAAAGAAGAGGCACCTGTGTGCATGCCTTTTTGGGACACAATGGCTGAGCTTAAGTCGTAAAGCAGTTGTTTAGCTTCTCAGTTTGGATGGATTATAATTTGGCTTCAGAGATAATTGGTGTGAAAAAAATCTGAAAAATCAAAACAAATCTGCAGCTGCACAGGGTGTCAAATTAACAAAAGATTTAGCTAGATTGTTTGGTTATATGCATAAATAAAGACAATTTTGTGAAAATGTGATTATTTATTGTTCGGTAAAAATCTAATACTGTAAATTCATAAATAGTGTCTTAATTTGTAATCTTTTCAGTTACTCAATGAAAATGTAAACAAATTAAAAACAGCACACTGCATATTTCTGTAGTAAAAAACAAACACTTAACAGACATAAAATTTGTTCATAATCTCTAAAAATATACAATCACATTAAAGTTCAGATAAACTTCAAAGTCGATGTGGGATTTTAGACCACAGTGCATGAGGCTGAGTTCAAGCAGCATTCTGTATAACTCCAAATAAAGTGGGACATCAATATCTCCTGAGTTGTAAACTAAATCAAAAATTATCCACACACATCCTAATGACAAACATAAAAAAAAAAAAACAGCACAAACATACAGCATTAAAATAAAAAAGATTTAAAAAAATGTGGATTCTGGATGGCTTCCTCTAAAAATACATTCAATCACACACCATCTCACCACTTTGTAAAACACACATCCTTATGTTAAGCACTACCATTTCAGTTTAAGTACCGTTTACTGGAAGTAGGAAACAGAACCACTGGATACTTTGAATATGGCAAAAAACATGACCAATTTACAAAAATTATAAACTGTTTAATTGCCTCATGCTAATTACAGGATATCTAAATAAATGTTCAGTTCAAGCTCGACACTAAAGCAGCTCTGGTGTAAAGTTCATAGAGCATGAATGCACACAGCAGGGCAATGGAAATGTGTTTGGAGCTCAGTGCCTGGAAACCACCTGCTGCTATAAATACAGGCTGATTCCAGCATAAAGAGTTGAGCAACAAGAGAGCCACTCAGTGGCTAAAAGCAGCTGAAACAACTGACGTTGGAGGTCTCTTTATTAGATCAAGATGTCAGAGTGTACTCTCGAAGGTGACAGGAGTGTTGGTGTCATCTTCACTTCCTGCCGCGGTGCCTAGGGGATGAAAAAGGAGGGAGAGATGGTGGAGATTTTATAAGTAGTGCCCGGATGATGCTTACATTTTTCTTAAAAAAAAAAAGTAGAAAAGGTAAAGACAAGTGTAACTAAAAGAAGCATTTTTAAGCTACTGACTTCAATATTACACTCGTGCTACACTAAACATTGAAAACTACATGGGATCTAATGATATGCAAATTCTTGCAAAGATATCGCAACGGTGAAATATGGAAAGGAGAGGACTTGTATTCACCACTGGAAGGTAGCTATGGGAAACTGGGTCACACAGGGTTGTCGAGTTGAGCTGAATTGTCAAATAACAGATTTTACCCACCTAAGAAAAATGCTGATAAACTGGGTTTGACTCGCTCACCACAGGTGGGGGTCTTAGGTCTCTCCAGCAGGCGAGGCCCCAAGATCCCGATGATCAAAGCCCCTACCGGGGCCGTAAGAAGGATGGCGAGCACGGCCACAGTTAGCACGTCCATGCCGTACTTTATCTGCTCCTTGTTGCCCTTTGCTCTGGCCATGTCTAAAGCCGTGGAGCCTATTGCTGCCTGAGGAAGACCCAAAAACAAGCTGTGATTCGTCCCTTTACTCGCCGATAGCTTTTACTGTCATTAAGTAACGACTGAAATGTAAACATGTCAGTGCATGTACATTTAATTAGTTTTTCTGAAGCGCACAACAACAACAAAAAAAAAAAAGTTTACTGACATTTCCCAGCACTGACTCACCTGCACTGTTGCTTTGGGCATCCATGCAAGAGCTATGAACACTTTTTCTTTTAAGTTGAAGCCCGCGTGTAACACACACACAAAAGTGAAGAGTACTCTAATTACCACAGCAATAAGCATGGAGGATATACCCAGACCTGTGAGGACATAAACAAGAGTTACAAAGGCACAGCACAGCACTGACACTTCTAGTGAAGCTCCATACTTTAGGTTTGATTAAGCCGAAGTTTTCCTTCCTGCTTTAATCTCTTTCATACTTTGTCATATTGTTACTGTAGACTTTAGTGTATTTCAACGGGACTCAAGGTGTCAGTGAAATGATTCTTGCCTTTCCTCATTTTTATTTATTTTTTTTTTCACAACTAAAACTCCAAAAAGCCACTTGAGTCAACAATCAGTTTCAAGTCTTCTGGGGTATGTTGAAACCACCTGAGCAATTTGATTTAAGTCTGTACTTTGACTGGGCCACTCTAACACAATACTTTGAGGTACATCCTTACATTGTAGCTCTGGATGTATGTTTAGGATTGTCCTGCTTCCTCCCTGGTCTCAGGTGCTTTGTAGTTTCATGGACGTTTTCTTCAAGAATTGACTTTTTTTTTTGCTCCAGTCACATTCCCATCAACTCCGATCAGCTTCCTGGTCCCCCAAGGAATGTCTTTGCAACAAATATATTGTAGTGTTTTTCATTATGATCTGCACTGTTCCTCTCTCCCACAGCATTTTGTAGGTAGGCTAAAATTTTGAATTTCTAATTTGACCTGAGCACCTCCCTTGGATTGTCTCCTGTGTCCTACATGGCTTCTGGAAAACCTCTGACATTATTTCACCATTGCCTTCTTTTACCATTTCACAAGCAAGGTGAGATTTGTGGAGGTCTCCTTTAAACAGATCCTCTGATGATTTCCTGCACCTCCTCCAGAAAAGGCTTCTTGGTTGTTTCTGTAACTAAAGCTTTGTTTGTCTTGTTGGTTTTGTTGGACAATGTCCTACTTGGTTTGCAGTCATTCTACATTCTCTCTATAAACAACCTTTAAATCATGTTCTAGCAAGATGCACAAACTGAGATACAATTGGGTAAAAAATGGCATAAAGCAGAAAAATTGGGTACAAATAGAGGTATGAACTAAGCCAGAGTCATTCTTTTCTCTTTGTAATACTGTTTGCTCACTAATGCGTTTTAACAAACCTCTCAGGTGCTCAGGGAGCAGCTACTTTGATACAGAGATTTAAATTTAACAAAGGCATTAATTTGACGCAATTCATTTTTTAAGGCTATCAGAATAAAAGCTCCTTAAAAGTGACACATATATTCCTTCTTCCACTTTGCCATTGTCTAATACTTTGTGTACATCGTCAAATAAAATTCCAACAAAACACACTGAACTTCGTGGTTGCAATTTCACAACATGCGAAAAAAAAGTTTAGATAATATAGATATTTTCTAAGACACAGTTCAATATTTTCTATTTAGCTTGCAAGAACCAGACACATTTTGCGGAAATTCTAAAGAGACTAGCTGGAGGTAAATGACAGCAGGATAAACACATGAAATGATTTTAGCACATGCAGGACAGGTGAGAGTGCTCACATCTGTCATGTCTTGTTTGGATATGCAAATATATTTACATACAGTCACATTTGAATTTTTCACAATGATGACACTGTTATTTTGAAGACTTTGTGCATCCATCTCACCAACTGCAAGTCCCTCCAGCTCATTGACTCGAATCTCAGCTCCTATCAGTCCGAACAGGAGAGGCTGAAACACGTCCCATGCCCAACTAATCACTTCCTCCACACGGGCCTTTTTGACAGAAGACAGAAAATAGTATGTTTAGCACAGAGCAAAAAGAAATGTGTAATAACTTGTACACTATATTGATAACTAACATGTAAACTACACACGCTTGCTGTGGTAAAATACATAAAATTCCTCTTCAAAATCTGGATGGCATCAAACTAAGAGTGGAAAAGAAGGATTGGTGCATGACTTTGGCTTCCATGTTCTTTTACCTTTTCTTCCCCCCAGCCAAGTCCAGCCAGGAAAGATAACACCAGGGTGCAGAGGCCCCCCGAGCCGGGAAACCCTGCCACGTTGCTGCCGAACACAGCAAAGACAGACAGACCCAGCACCAAGAAGGAACGCTTCATCACCAGGTGTTCCTATAAAAGAACGTAACTGATTAAGAAACGGAGTAAAGAAATCGAATCAAGCGACATGAAAAGCTTCATTTATCACAAGAGAGGTCAGAGTAGTAGGTAAGATTTATTCGTTCTTAATCAGTTGAATGTTATCACATGGATCAGGTTTTTTTAAATTCAGAAGCATTATGCAATATGAATATTAGAGCGTGACCATTATGACGTTACAAAGGCGATCATGAAGTGCAGAGGGTTTAGTTTACTGAGCTTCTGTTGACTCGTCTCACTTTGCCTTCCACAGAATGTTATGCAAGGATGAGGTGAAAAATTAAAGGGATAGTTCAAGATTTTTAAGTGATGTTCTATTACTTAATGTTTTGGAAAAATCTAATTGAGTCTTTGTTCAGTATGAATCCTTATTTGTTAAAAAGAAAACATAATTTTCTCAACATCAAATCGAAGCACCATATTTGATGGGAACCTACACAGCTAATAAGTTGAACTGTAGGTACATTTTAAAATGTATTTTAATTTGTCCATCATGTCTGTCCACTAACTATCTGACCTTAAGGCAAGGCCGGGCTCCTAAACAGAGCACACCTAAAACTTGCATATTATCTGATGTCAAAGCCTGGATCTGCCACAGTCCTATACAGTAGTTGTGGCTAGCATGGCCAACTAAGAAGAAATACACTATAGCAAAATATATTAAAAACAACCTTTACTTAAACAGCTATAATAATTTTTACTTTGATATTATTTTTTATTTTTCTAATAGGTCGTTAGTAACGCTTCGCATGTCCTATGTCGACTGTAGGAAGGTTAACCTTTTAACGGACGCTAACTTTAGAAATCCTGAACTATCCCTTTAAGGAAGGCGAAGCAGCATAAGATTTCATACCTGGTCGGCACTTGGAAAGTACTGAATAAGGAAGCCAAGGAGGGTCCCAGCAACCATCCCTCCTCCAACCTCCAGGACACCTCGCAGGAGATTATACAGAGTGGATCCTGAACAAAAAGGATTACTAGCAAATTAAGCAGTAAATTATTAAGATTCATTAAATAAATGTGTATATATAATTCATTGATGCATAAATAATTTAAACAACATGAAGCCCTTCATAGAGAATTATAAATTGTTGCTGTTTTAAAGAATTCAAAAAAAGTTATTTTTAATTCATAACATAGAAATACATAAAAATACAGTCAATACTGGGGTATCCGATTGGAATTTACCTCATAAATTTAAAAGTTTCTAATTACTAATCAGGATAATCTGCACATTTACACCCTCTACTGTGCTGCTGATAAACTGCAAGCCAATATTGATGTGTTTTTTTTTCTCCCTCAGTGTGATTCCCATTGTTGACCTTCCAGCTGCGCCTCCCCTGGAGACAATGCAGGCGTTTTGTTTCAAAAAGCACAAGACTGAATTATTATACTCTGGAAACACACGGTACCTTCTGCGAAGGCCATGCCCAAGCATGTGGTGAACCCTGTGATGGCGAGAATGTCGTCAAAGCTTCCAGCCGCCATCAGCAGGGTGGGGATACCCTTTTCCACGCCGTATCCATCCTTCTGCAGCCGAAGCATCGAGGGCACCACCACGGCCGGGGACACGGCGCCCAGAACAAAGCTGCAGGAAACATGGGTTTATTTTACTGTTGCACAAATGAAAGAAATGAACAGTTTGTCTTTTCTGCACAGGAAGGTAATGAAAACAACATATAAAGGTGAATAGGCATTTCATTTACATTTTATCATTTCCCATTTAAATGATGAAATTGTAAATTACCATTAATTTCAATATATGAACACAGAGTGCAAAGTGTTGCATTTACCCAAGAATAAAGCTCCACTCCCAGGGCAAGCCCATGAGGAAGTGAGAGATGAGAGCAGCGGTGCTGGCTTCGATCAGGCAGGGCCCAGCTGCTACACGTATACACACGGTTTTAAGCTTCCTCAGAGCCTGACAGTAGAAATGTACACATTGTAAAGATGCATGACTTCTATTTTGCAGAAAGCATTGAAAAGAACCACCACGTTTCTCAGCACCAAATAACTTTAGCCATTTCAATTGAAATATGAAGCTTTTATTAGCTATCATTGTGAACCAAACATGCTGTTTGTTATTTCAGGGAAAGTTTTAAACTTGGAATAACTGCAATGACTTGAAGATTTGGTCCAATGTAAATAGAATCTGCCTCTATTTCGTAGAGTCTGTGTTTTTAATTAAAGCCACTGTATAAAGATTTGAGGTTAAATTATTAATAGTTATTTAGTTTTTTTTAAATACTCGTAATCCATTTAATCACTAAACTTTTTCATGAGAATAAGTCATACCAGTCATACCTTGGGATCCAACCCCAGGCCAGCTCTGGCCAGGATGACAGCCAGAGCAATGTTTCTCAGTGAAGCAGACCACCTGAAGTTAATGTACACCGAATCTGTTACAACTGGGATGTTTCTCAGCAGGAAGCCCATCAGCAGCATACCTGCAGCAAAGCAGAACGGGTGGGAAAGAGGAAAGAAGATCCATTTTAACCCTAAATGCTATTTATTTTCTTTGGGGTTGTCTATCACACAACACAGATCATGTGGACAGATTTTAGGTGAATGTGACTAAATGGGGAAAAACAAAAACCCTGAAGTCTAAGCAGATCTAAAGTGAAAAAACTGAACATAGAAGCAATAAACTGGCTCCCAACCCTGGGCCTCAGGGACCACTGTCCTGCATGTTTTATATGTCCAGCACACCAATGAGGGAAACCACTGGCCTTCATTGATGTACCTGGACCAGTCAGTCGAAATTAGCACTGCTGTCAGTTATATGTAATATGACGAAAGCAATGACTGATTCAAAGTTAATATTATTTATTTAAATGAACCCAGAATAAAAGAGCTCCGTTGTCCTTTCCATTCTTAAACATAACTGATATACATTATCAAGCTAACAGGACCATATTTCTGCATGCTTGCTATTAACAAAAGCAAGCAAAACAAATTTCTTGGAGAGAACTTCAATTTCACATAAAAAAAACTCATCATGAAATTGACAACTGTCATAAAAATGAGGTTTTGTGTTTTATAAAAAAAAAGGGTAGCTGCAATTTCTAGCTACTTTGGGTTAGTTAAAATGTCAGCTTAAAACCTCTTTTCTTTAACTTTCTTATATTTTGGTGTAACAATGTCAAATGTGCAATAATTTTGTCACCGTTTTAAAATTACAGAAAAATCTTGTTTAAAAGAACAAAGTGAAACAAACTCCTCTCATACACAACCCATTGTTGCCTCTGCTCTTAATATGGATCGAAGACAATCGTTCAAAACAGGAAGGCTCCTTGAGGCTCTTGTGCAGCTATACTAAAGGATGCAAGCACGCACGAATGAAATAACAGCTAAAACTACAGAGCTTTTTCCATCACAAACACAGTATTACGTCTACACGTTATTCTGAAGGGATATTATAGAAAAAATATATATTTTTTATATGATCCACATTTAGATTTTGAAGTGCAGAAAATGTAATGTGTATAGTTGGAAGTTAGAAATTAGAAATTGATGCCTAAATGACAATCATTTGTTTGCCTTACCAAGGAGCGGTGGAAATGGTGGAAGTGTAGGCAGCTGGATGAGGGCGACTGCTTTGCCACCGACAATCGCACAGAGAAAGAGTATGGTGATGCCAAACAGATTCCCTCCAGGAAGACATTCCTTCTCGGTGATGGACACAATCACCCCAAAGAGTACAGCTGCCAAAAGAACTGAAGAGGGAAGAGAAGACAGAAATTATCCATTTTGTCACTTTTGTCAGTATGACTCTAAAGTTTTTTTTTTTTTTTTGAAAAACAGAAAGGTGTAATAAAAAAAAAAAACACTGCCAGATATTTTAACCTACTGAAAACCTGCAACGCTTTAAATTTTGTATTTTGAATACACATCTAAATATGTGTGCAACTAAATAATTTGCAAATCAGTACCGTTTACTGTATAAAAGTGCAAAAATGTAAGTTAATGTAATATATGAACTTAAAAAAAATTCCAAAAGGAAAAAAAACAAAACAATAAAAACACTTAGTGAATCCTTGTGGTTACCTTTGGTAATGAGAGAGGCAAGGAGGCCTCGTGGCGGACATGGGCAAAGCTTGCGAAGCAGCGGGCAACAGACCACTGGTGGGTCTGTGTTGGTGCCAGCATCAACCACAGGGTGGCGAGGGATAAAATAGGTCGTCTCCTCTGTTACGTTTGGAGTCGAGCAACGCCGCACCACCACCTGGAACTGGTTCACGTTGAGATGCTTTAAGGGAAGAATCAAGACACAAAGAAACAGAGAGTCAATAACATAGCAGATGGACTTTAGAAACTAGATTATGGTGTAAACATGCTGAGATGTGATGTTTTTAACAGTCACCTTTGGGTAAAAATGATTGATCGCAATATTTACAACAGAGCACATCTTATTACAACCATGTATTGTGTTCTTCATCAAAGAGAGCATGCCAGTAGATCAGAAAACAGATGTTCTTCTAAAAAGAAATACTCAGTTTGTTGTGTGGGTTCCAGTTTTTCCCTTTTCTTTTAGCTTTTACCTCAACATGATTTGCAGTAGGAAGAGTGATTCTCTCCAGCAGCGGGCTGGGTGCTGGGCTGGGTGCTGGACTGGGTGCTGGACTGGGTGCTGGACTGGGTGCTGGACTCGGTTCAGTTTTTGCAGGTTTCTCGGGGTTTTCCTCCATTGTTGTACTCCACTGTTTTTCCTGATTCTTTTGCTTCTTTATCACAGCAGGTTGAACTCACGGTTGAGTTCAGCCATTTGAATTTCCTTCACTTCTTAGTGTCCAGCCTCTCGTCTGGGGCTCCTGTTCATACATCTCATGTTCTAATAGCAGTGAGACAGAAAAAAAGAAAAAGAAATGAATACATAAACGTTAAAGTAAATAGCAAACCACTGCTATAAAAGCAAACCGTTTTATATTCAGAACAAAAAGTCATGGTCAGTTTTTGTAGCTCTAAGCCAGGATTTAATCACATAAAAGTTTGCTCTTTCAAAAATAACCTGTACTTGCTGCTGGTGACATGCCATAAGGCATAATGCAGCTGATCAGTATTTCTTGTCAATGTTTTCTTTTTACCCCCACTTTCTTTATGTTTTTAATCAAAATATTCATTTAAAAAGTTATGTAACCTACTTATGTTCTATATCCTTGAGGCAAAATCCTTTTTGCTCTATCTGATACAATCACAATAAAACAAACAAAAACAGTTTGTGACGAGGGTCCAAACAGACAGGAATGGCCAGATTTCATAAAAAAAAAAAAAAAAAAAACTTGAACGATTTATTTATGCCAAGTTGTTGTTTCATGCTGACAACTTTCATGAAAAATTACTACCTGGCAGAAAGAGCTTTATTGCTCCAAATCCCGCCAGTCAGCACAATCATGCCTCCATCATCAACTTCAGTTCAGTCAACAGAAGGAAGAAGCAGATAAAAATATGCAAATTTGCATTGCTCAGCAGTCAGAGAAAAGTTGTCTAGATAAGATAAAGACTCAGTTCAGACTGGCAGCAAGATACATGAAACTGGGTTTTGCGAATAAGAATAGGCAAGCTGCAAAAGTTAGTCTACGAGTATTGCCTCAGTGTCTAAATACAAATGCATGCCACACTTTCCAGATTTGTATTTGTTTAAGATCTAAAGTGATTCCCTTTTTCTTCATACTAATGTACTACCTTGTATTGGTCAATCCATATATCTTATGTTTCGGTATTACATTTGAAACACTATAAGAAAAAGAAAAAAGAAATAAAGTCTTTACTAGCTGATCAGCTCTGATATTAAGCCTCTTGTGATGTACATCAAATTATACATGAAGGAAAAAAAATTGCTTCTTTACAAAATACTTATTTCAAAATACGTACACTGTAAAATCCAGCAGTGGAGATATATACCTAATTAATCAGCCGTGTACAATTGTTGGAGAAAAAGAAACATCCAACACTGGATAGTATGCTAAAGTGCATTTTGCTCTGCTAGTGCTAATACATTAAGACGAAAATCATGTGCTCAATATATAAATTAACAGGCCTATATGATACACTGAAAATAAAATTCTTATAGTAGCTTAACCCAAACAAAAATTAAGAAACTACACAGCTGATTAGTGCATTAAAATGACCAATGACATTAATAAATTGTAAGTAGCTAATTGTAGCTGTGACATTGCAGTCTGCTGTGACTCCAATTTCAAATAAAGACACAGACTCTACAAATACAGGCTGTATACCAACTACTCCAATGTTTTGATAGCTGCTTAGGGCAACAGACGTTTGATAATCCAATTGTGAAAAAGCACACTAATCAATGCTTACAGCTCGACCATATGGCACACCTAGCTAGCGTTAGCTCAAGCAGGTAAAGTGGTAACTAACGACTGCAACCAGTAACCAAACAGTTAGCACGCTATAACATTAAAGACATGTCTGTTGCTACACACGGGTCAGTGATGTTTTTGTACACTGCATTAGTTTGTGTAGTGTTGTAGCGTTAGCCTACAATACAGTGGCTGTCACACAGTAACAGCCACTGCAAACTGTTGAAGCTTTCAGATATCAACACAACATTCACAACAACCATGCATTATCGGACATATTCATCTAAACTGTGACAGCAAAAAGGTTATTTTTATTAACTAGTTGAAGTATCTTACTTCATTGAACAGTTTGCAAAGAAACCGTGTGTCAGTGACAGCGCTGTGACGTCCTAAAACGTGCTTCATGTGTTGACAAAAAGCATTCCGGAATAAGTAATAGACATTATTTCAGAGAACGAAACTAATCTAACGTTTAAACACAAAAAACAACGAAGCTCTTGTCCGACATTGTGCGCCTCCTCAGCGGCTATAATCGACCCACGGTCGGTCCAGACTCTGAAACCCCTGTGTCCCATTCTAGACTCGCGGTTTCCACGGAGACGCCCTTTTGACGTGTCTGTCAAAACTCTGTAAAGAAGCATATTCCAGGAGAAAAACCGCTCACCTCATACCGCAAACACAGCCATGCTTTGCAGAGTGTCACTGACGGCGACTGTGGTAGTGCTGAGGAACAAACACCAGCTGGGTACTGGGAATGAGGCGGATTAGTGATAGACAGGCAAATGCTGTTTATATATAGAGTGAACGCAAGTTGGAGGTGGGGGAGTGGGAGGCGGAAACATTCATTTTTCAGTGTTTACATTTTGTATTGTTTGCTTCTGCAATTTTTTGACAAAACGAAAGGGAAATATGGATTTTTATTTTGTTTACTTTTTAATGCACTTTTCACTTATAATGTTTTGTATAATGTGCATGTTGTATTGAGAATCAAAACAAAAGAATGTATGTCTTTAGGAATTTTAAAGTTTATTTAAATGACGATAATATGACTTTACTACCACTATATTACATTTTTTGAAACATTTAATCACTCAGCAAAATTGTATGCAACTGACCATTTTATGAAGTGCGATTATATTAAATAAAAACAAATTACAAATAAAGATCTTAATAGTATGCCATGTGTGTATGTTCCTTTACTTTGATACACCTAAATAAAACCCGATGGTACCAGTACACAAATAATCTAGGTATAAATCTTTTCTGTTGACATGATCATCACAAAGACCAAGAAACACAGCAGAAAGGTCAGTCAAAGTTGGGGAGAAGCAGGCTAAAAAGCAGGTTCAGTTTACAAAACAATATACCAAACTTAGGAAATTTTAATTTTTGACATCATCACCCAAAACTGGAAATAATGTTTGCAGTTATTATTAAATTTAACTGTTTAGAATAGAAAATCTAGTTATGAAAGCAGCTAAAAAGCCCATGGTAACTCTGGAAATGCTGCAGAGATCCACAGCTCAGGCAAAAGAACCCATCAACAGGACAACCACTAGTTGTGCCATTCACAAATCTAGCCTTTCTGAAACACTCGAGAGATAAAACCCCATTTAAAGCAAATTCTGAAGGTTCCTTTGTCAGTTGAGACACACATTTAACTGACACCCATAATTGACATGTGATGGATGGAGTTGTACAACTAGAGCTAAAAAGTATGCTTTAGATCAAAATATGTGCATGTTTTAAAATGATCTAGTCAAAGTTCATGCATAGTCCAACTGGGACAATTTTCTTTTAGAGGTGTTCTCCATTAAATTAGAGTGAGCTTAAGCTGGTTTGGTAAAAAGCAAGGGTCAGAAATTGCAGACTCCAGATGTGCAAAGCTGATACAAATTCCAAAAAGTTTTTAGCAAAAGGTGGTTTCATTTTTCAAGTCAAGTATTGGCTGGGGGCAACAGAATATACATTTATGTTGCACATTTTGAGACTTTTATTTGTAAAAAAGAAAAAAAAAAGTCTGAAAACTTTCAACTTTGTGTTGAACTACCACATAAAATAAGTCAGAGGGAGATTGTGATTTTAAAGTGTCCAAAAGGAGAAAGTTCAAGGGGTCTGACTACTTTTTGCATGGCACAGTGCACTTGTAATCTTCTGTCATGTTTAATTTGAAATGCTAGTTTAGCAAAGATGGAAAACATTCAGGACAAAAATAGACCATTATCTAAGCTTTATTTTGATCCAAAACTTTCCTCAGTTTACTAATAATGTGAATGTCACCAGTTCTTCACAGTCTCCATCCTCCATCAATGATGTGCTCTGTCCCAGTGACATAGGCTGACTGTGAAGGACACGGATACAAATCACAGGTGAACTACATTACTTCACAAAACACCCAAAATTCATTGGCATAAGAATATTTCTATACAAATACAGAGACTACAGCCACATCCTGTTAGCCAGTGTGCCAGTTCTGACTTGACTCACCTCATCTGAGGCCAGGTATACACAGAGGTGCGCCACCTCTTCAGCGGTGCACAACCTTCCAGTCTTCTGTCGAGCCATAAAGTCCTTGTAAGCCTATGCAGCGATAAGATTTGTCGTGTTTATTGACCTTAACAGTCAGTCATCAGAATTTTGACTTGGGAAACTTGAGATAACTTGCAGAATACCAGTGAAATAAACACAAAATTGTTAAGTCCAGGGTATACAGTACTTGTTCTGGGTCAGGCTGGGCCTGGATCCTATCCCTCAAGGATGGTGTATCAACAGTTCCTGAGAAAATATATAAAACAGCAGGCCAGACATTCATCTGAAATGTTGTTAGTTTGCAGTATCTACTCTGTGACTAACTGGAGGATGTTGATAAGGTAGACAAGGCCAGATCTGTTCCATAAATATTAGATAAGCTTGAGATTGCACTCACTTGTGCCTTTGAAGTGGCAAACAACAGGGTTACACAATATATTCCTAAGAGCATGGGATGAGATTTTACATGATAAGGCTCCTAAATTTCAAGGAACTCCACTTCCTCTCAATTACAATAGCAGGACAATTAAAGATTATCAATGACAGAAAATAAAAATAGATAAAATATTCTTTTTGTCTAACACTGACCAGGACAAACACAATTGCAGCGAATGCCTTGCTCAATAAAATCAGCAGCTATGGATTTGGTGAGGCCAATGACAGCAGCTTTGGAGGTACTGTAGACGCAGCGGTTCACGACACCTACAACCAAGAAGCACATTTACGCTTAGACAAAGACGTCAAGCAAATATCTGAGATAAGAAGATAAAAAAAAATTATCATACTTCAGTGGCACTGATTTTTATTTTTATTTATTTTTTACCTTTTATGCTTGAAGCAACAGAAGCCATGTTAATAATGTTTCCAGACTTTTTTTCCAACATCTAGAGTGATAAAATAAAGGAATGTTTTTATTAATCTATAACAGATGAAGTTCCATTTTGGCAAATTTGATTCAGTCTCAGCCAAAAATAAAAAAATAAAAAATGAAAAAATTTGTCAAGATGCTATCCTGATTTGTAGATAGTTCAGAGGTTGGATTAGCGGCTGGATTAGTAACTGGACAGTCACAGTTCATCATGTCACAGGCTCAGAGTAATACAGCTAATCCCAACAGACAAAGGTGGAGAACAACTTTAGAGGCATATGTCGCTTATTTCTCCACAACATCCTACACTATGTTCTCTCAGCAATGAAGTGAGCTGCTTTACGAGTACAGCAACATGACGAAGAATCACCTTAGGCAGGAAAGTCTTGCACATGAGATACATGCTTCGCACGTTCACATTCATGGTGAAGTCCCAGTCTGCTTCTTCACAGTCCAGGACGGTGCCGTGGTGCACGAACCTGTAAGCAAGAAGCCACAATGGACCCGGGCCGCAATAGAGAATGTTCTTTTGGTGTCGGAGCTGAAGCTGTGAGCATAACATCCAACTCAAATGAACAAACTAGATTAAAAAAGGGGCTTCCTCTTAAAAGTAACATTGAATATTTGGTAATAAACATCGTAGAATGCTGTTAAAAGTGTAGCTCAAAAGAAGAGTACACATGCTTTCAAATGCTAATTTGTTCTTCATGTCTAACGGGTTGTATTCACTGGTTAACATCACAAGAAAGGTAGAGTACCCTGCAACGTTGAACAGCACATCAACGTGATCATGTTCCTTCGCCAGAGCTTCCACTTGGTCCTTCTTAGTCACATCCACCACTTTAGTCCGGATTCCTGGTCAGAAAAATATATTAGTTAAATCTTTAAAATGGATTTATACATACATTAGTGCCCAGATTTAGATTTGTGCAAAGAAAATGTCTATTTATTATATACCACGGAAACTAACTGTATTTCCTCCATATATGATGAAGAGACGAGTTCAAATTTGCTAAAAACTCGGAGGTCAAAGAGGAAATTAGCAAATACATTAACATAGTAAAATTTTAGGAGAAACTTGCTGTATTGTAAATCTAAGCAGACAAAAATACTTCAAAGTCAAAACAACAGTTCTACCAACCAAAATATCTTCCTGGAACTGTAAAGCTGTTTGTGAGTTAAAGAAGCGGTCATGAAGACCAAAAATCAAAAATACCGGTGGAATAAAACTACCCCCTAAAGAGAAAACATAATTTTTCTGCCAGGAGGAAAAAATAAAGGTGGGGCAACAAAAAGCAGTTGTTATACAACTTCAGCCTTTTAGAAAAACCACTTGGAAAAAATGTGTGTTGTGTAATTGTACTTTGCGTTATATAATAATTTGATTTTACCTTTATCCCTTTATCTTATCTGCTTGTTGTTCAGACTTTAATTCTGTGGGATACCCTTCTTGGTTTTTTTAAATTTTTAGTAAATTATCTTTGGAAGAACAACATGCAAGCGTCTCTGATTTGGATTCAGAGGAATCCTTCACTCTTCAGCTTATGTGACTTACAACCCCTATGTAATAAGCAATTCTGAGTTCAAGTCTGTAACCAATTAATCAGTTCATGTCGTGTTGTTTGCATATCTAAAATGATCAAGAACAAAATATCTTGTTATGCTGCCAGTTTTTGGGGTAGTTAGTAAACCTTTTAAATTACTTTTTAAAAAAAACATTTAAAAATGGAGTTACTGCAATGCCTCCAGTCTGCTTTACCCCCGTTTTCCAGCAGGTGGCAATCACAACCAACAGAAAACCCTCTTGCCTTCAAAGGCGTCCAGCTCCTTCAGCTTCTCCCCATTTATGTCCGTGGCGGTGACTCGAGCTCCCTCTTTTGCAAATGCCTGTAATTAAAAAAAGAAAAAAAGAAATAAATAAAACCTGCATCACTAATGCGACATTATTAGAGCATGCTGATTTCCAAATCAGTAAAACTATATGAAAAAAGATATTATCTACAATTAAATCTGCAATGAAAAGAAGACATAACTGATTTCTTACCTGAACTCGTTTAAATTTGCATTACTAAATGCCTTTTATAGTGCACATTGAAACTGTTAGCAATCTGCAGACTGGATATTTGAATCTATAGAGGTGATTGAAATGAGTTGAAACTTATGGCTTCAATGTTCCATTATATCCAGAAAACAACCATTATATCCAGAAGACTTCGACACATCTTCAGGGAGCACTGAGCTGAGGATTCAAGTATTACCACTTTGGGGAGAGTATGACATCAGGGTTTTGCAAGAAGATTGGTCTGAACATATGTTTACCCCATCTCTGGGAATGCTGTTAGAGCAGTCATTTACAGCCCACCGACATTAAATGGGCTGAAAAGAGGTGATTTTGCTTTCAGGAGCTTTAGTCTTTTCAAAGGAAAGGCTTCACTTTTCGAACAAATTTTCAGAAAAAGAAAAAAAAAAGGAGACATTATTATTTTTTTAGAAAAGCACTTTACTATTGCTGCAGCACGTCCAATCCCCTGTGCGGCAGCAGACAATACAATCACTTTACCATCCAGACGGCCCATAGTTTTCACTGTGAAGAAGAGAAACCAAACAAATGAGGAGCACTGATCAGATATGAGCTCAGTTTGATATTTGTTATTCTTCACAAAAAAGTCAAGCATCTGTGGGATTCATTACACTGTCAGGTCTTCTATAATACCTGAGCCTGCAGTTAACTGTGAAGATAATACCTGCTGACCAAGAAGTAATGACTGACACTCTGTTTCTTTTTAAACACTTAAGTTTGAAAATCTTAAGACACTTGAACAAAAAGCAAAATAAAGAGTAATTTAAATTCCTCACAGGTTAGCGCCCATTTAAAAGGGTTTGATCACCAATTTCATAAGCTCTTGGCAGACAGTGAGATTTTCTTCTTTTATTGTGAATTTTAAATTAGTATACCACTGAAAAGTAAACTCGATATGTTCTTTATTCTGTTCTTATGCATTGCATGTTTCTATCTTTGTGTGAATCCATTTGCCTGTCACTTTGTAAATGTTGCACAAAAATGTCCCAAAGTAAAAATCAGATAGATTTATTAGACATAAATCGGTATTTTTTAGTGAGTTATTTCTACTAGTTGCGAAGATTGTTGCTTACAGGTAATGAGAAACTGAAAATTAATTTTTGGGGGAAAAAAATTACATCACATGGTTTTTAAAAACAGAAATGTTATGGTCAAGTGGTTGGTTCTCAGACACCAAATGTAAGGATTTCCTCATGTTTAAGCAACAATCATCACTAAAGTCCCAAGAGAAATAAAGGTATTGAACAACTATGTGAAATTAATATATGAATTCACTTGCTAAATGTGTGAGAAAAATATTGAAGTTTTTCATGACATTTGGATGTGCACTTGTAAATGATACCAACACTCTTAGTGGTCACCACATTGATGGACATGATAGAGAACATTAAGAAAGCTTTACAAAGCAGACTTTTACTCTTTCTGAAGACGTTTGGCTTTGGATTCATTTAGATTATAGGCTACAAAGAAAGTAGCTAACCGAATAAACATTCTCATTTAAATATGGAAAATGAGCTAGTATCGCAATTTTACATGCATAAATGTAACATTTTAATACTTAAACAGAGAGGAAAGCATTAACAGCATATCTGAACAGCATGAAACCTGTTGCATGTAGATTTCGTCTAGACATTTAGACAGCGTCGCAAAACAAAACAAACAAAAAAAAAAAAAACGGAAGCAGAAATTTACCAGCAGTCAGCAGATATGTAATAACTTTTACTGGAAGAAACAAGAAAGCAAATGCTTCGAAGAAACGTGAACTTTAGGTGCAAACTCACCGTCGTCTTTTCGACTGAAACGCAGCTGCACTAAGCAAAGCCACACGTGACTCCCTTCTTGCGCAGTGATTGGTTGGAAAGCCGGAAGTGGCTCTGTAAAGGTGGAAAAAAAAAAAGTAACTCCGAAGTCCTCTTGTGAAAGACCTACTGCATGGTCTGGAGGTGTTCCACAGTAAAAATTGTTACAAATTATTTACAGCTACCGAGGCTGTTAATATGCTAAATTGACTCTTTAACAATGTTTGCAAACTGTAACCAGCAGGAGTCAGTGCTGTTCTTTTAGTTTGGAGGCTGAAAAGCTAAGAAAAAAAATATTGTTTAAAAAATTGGATGACATGAAGGAATAATGCTACTTTTTTATGTTACTGAGAGCCACATCATTTATTCTTCTTTCTGGAGGAGATCATTTATGTTTTTCAGGGTTTTTTTTTCTTTTTTGTGATTATCATTATTACAGAAAAAACATCTGTATTCCAATATTCTCTAGCCTAATTAAACATAATCTCAATCGGCGACCTCTTTGTACATGTGTGTAATTTGCTTTCAGAGGCACTAAAATACAATAATAACATTCATTTGCTGTAGAGTTTATCATTGGCCTCGGTAAGGCACTTGTCAAGACTGAACTTTGATATCTGCTCAAAGTTCTGCATGAGGCTGTGCATGAGGATAAAGGCCCTGACAATAAAGGCCCTGAAAATCTAAAAGCAAAGAAAATACCTTTAGGTCAGCAATAAATGTATAAAGTATCAGGAAATAGCTAAAAATGTGCACCAAGGCAAGCTAGTCTCATAACAAGCAGTTTGTAGTTGCAATAGTAAAAAAATATCTCATCAAGAGGAAACCTCCGCCAGAACCTGACTGTATGATCAGCCACTTGCCATAATATTTGTTAGACACTGAAACATATAGCAAAGGCTAAAACATAACCAACTTTGTGTTATTTAATGTATCTATCCATATTTAATCAACATGATTATATATAAAAAGGACATATACCTGTACTTGTATCAACATCTCAATCAACTTGTATCATTCTTTGATTAAAAACGATACATTAATTCTAGTTAGTACTTTTCTAAAATTGTTAAGCGTAATTAAAAAATATGTCTTTTTTTGGCATGCTCTTCTTTTATCCCATGATAATTCAGCTCTTTGTCTCGGCGCTTGTGACCCTCAAGAATATATAAACATGCAAAACATTTTGTCAGTACAATTCATCAACATGATTCTCACTGTAATAAATTGTTTTTAAGCTTCCAAGAGTCTTACGACTTTGTCTTCCAGCTCTCCTGTTAGAAGCCCCAGAGATATTTTGGACCGAGATGGGTTTTTTTTTTAGCTCCTGCACAACACAAATCTCTTGGCTACTATATCCAAATTGAGAAACATCGTTGTGATAAAAGAACACCAGATCACAGTATTTTCCAAAAGCTTTGAAAAGCCTCCAGCTAAGCTATGCCAGGAATTTGGATGCAAAATGGAAGGAGATATTATTTTAATAAAATTATTTTCAATTTTTTTTTTTTTTTTAATTTTGGTTAAATTTAAAGCACTTTTCACAGACTGGAGAGTTGATAGAGCCTCAAAATTTCTACAGGAAGAGTGAATGAATCCACAGGGATCTTTCTTGGTGAATGTGTTTACAGTTTAGATTAAAGAGACAAAAATCATCTTTGTTTTTAAAATTACGCTGAGCAATTTTAAAGAAAATTCATGATTAATGTTAAACTTTTGTAAATGGGAGATGTGTTACATTTTTTTATTTTTTTTAATTTTTGATCTTTAATTACACATGACAAACCTCATACCGAATCCTAAATATAAAACATAAAATGCATGTATTTTGTTATGGGAGATAATGATGGATTTCTGTGAAAACAGATAAATATATCTTCTCTGCACAAGCTTTGTGAGACAAATTGCATCTCAGGGGCTGAATTCAAATGAACGCTGAATACTTTATAAGCAGCACACAGCTGCTGCTGCTGCTGCTGCAAAACGGACTCTGAGAATCCAAAGAGAAGAAAATATAAGGGATTCTACCTAAGCTGTGGCGTAGGTATTGATGGAAAATAATTTGATGTTCATGAAGATTTGACTATTAGCCTTTGTAAAGTTAATTTAGACCAGTCGTTGTTTAATTCACAAATGCAAAGCTAAATTATTAAGGAACACTTTCAAGAATGAGGCAAAAATAAAAACTACATTTATGTGACTTGTTGCAGCTCTTTAATGGTTTATTGACTGGATTGAGTCAAAGGAGAAAATGAAAGAACTCCCCTCCTGGAGGCAGCATATGCATTAAATCCAAGGTGATCTGTCAAGGTAGTCTATATGGCTAACTATGTTTGTTTCAATGTGTCCAGTTAATGGGTGTTGAACAAATATATAGTGCATTACCAGCATCGAAATAGTTCATTTCATAGCAAAGATTGCATTCGTTACAACAATTTACCAAAGTAAACTCAGAAATAAAATGTATTTTTATGAAGTGAATAATAGAGGGCTTTGCAAAATAAATAAATAAAATCAAACTCTTGAACTCTCTCGCTTTTTGTTGTATTACAGACATTTTTGTGGCATCGTAACAATAGTAGTGCAGAAATGGGAAGTGAAATGAAAACATTTTTCAAAGAAAGATATAAACACACAAAAAGAAAGAAAAGGGGGGTTGAATCTACCACAAAGGCTGATTGTATGGTGAAGACTGGTTCTCCAACAGCTGCTTAGATCTCCAGACTTAAATGGGTTGATTGTGGACAGGTGCGTGATCTGCAGCAGGCCAGCAGAGATACTCTGTTTAGGAAGAAATCTCTCTCTCTCACACACACACACACACACACACACACACACACACACACACTCAGTACCACATTCCAAAACGGTACTGAGTACTGATTTTATCTCAAATGGGCTAATATATCTGGGAAAAAGTTACATTATATTCAATGTAAATATCCTAAACATACATTTTCATTCACAGTTTAACACCTGTATCTGCAGAAGCTGTGAATTTTAATCCGCTTTCACAAAGTACAAAGATATATGACTGGAGAAATTGTTCTGTTTTACTTGCAACTGTAAATTTACATTTAAATTCAGGAAGATTTAAATCTTATTGTCACAGTTCTATCTGAAAATATTTCTTGTCAGGCAGTGTTGAAATAGTCATAAAAGGAAAACAGAAACGCTGTGGACAGATTGTGTGTTTGGTTCTCTATTAAAACCAAACAAATGGTTCATGCTTACATAAGAACTAAGGCTCTGCTGGGGGAGAATGTGTTTCGCTGTTTAATGACCAAACATAAATCTCTCACCAGCTTGCATAAATAATCACCCTTGTAGTTGGATCTTTCTTTGTAGGGTCTGTCACACTACCATCTCAAATATCTTGAACCCACCAGTCATTTTCTCATTTATAGCAGCTGAAAGAAGAGAGCAAAACAAAGGAGCCATGATTGTCCATCAGTACAATTGACCACTTATAGGATACATTGGGTGAATTTAACACCTCAAGACTAAAACCAACAAGGCAAAGTCTGGTTTAACAGACCAACAAAGCACTGCATTTCAAAAATGTCTTCCTCTTTGACATGCGACTTGTTATTCTGTGAACATTTGAACAGAAAAACAAAAAAAAATCTCAATTGTGATTATTATTTACTTCAGGATTTAAAATTGTTCAGTGTAATTTTATAAATACATAAAATTACATGTATTACAGTATTTATATGTACATAAATACATATAAATACTGTTTATAAATAAAACAGTAATCTGGCATTAAATCCAACCTAATTCACAATACAACAGAAATAACGTATGCATCTGATTAAAAAAAAGAAATTCTCCAGTCATTCAAAAGGCTGGAGATGTTTTGTTGCCACATATCACTGAAGGCCATTTTAGGCTCATTGTGATTCAGGCCACATATGTATATTTGTTGAACTGCTGATAAAAATGCAATAACTACTTAAAAAGATGTAAAGAAACTCTAATAACAATTAACAAGTCAAGTGTTTTAACAGAGCAAAAGGAAAAAAAAATGGAAAAAAGCTGAAAAATAAACCATAATAATGTATACTTAGCCCATATTTGTAACTTTTCATTTATTCTTGGTCCACCTGTGTGCTACCTTTTTAATTGTATTCTTATTCTGAATTTTTGACACACTTGACTGGGACAATTTACTGAAAGCTTTCGAAAACTATCTAGTGTTAGTTTGTCTCTAAATTCCAGTTGCATTCCCGAGAAGTGGGTTTGGGATCCTGATTTATTTATTTTTTTTAAAAAGTCCACATGTGTGTGGTGTTTGACATAAATCTTCCCAAATAACACAAGCTCAAAAATTCATATTAATAAAGAAAACAAAATGTTTTTGTTGCCTGTATTTACAGTGGATATACAAACGTTTTATTTTTTTTTATTTAAGCTATTCACTTTGAACCCCTTTAGTGATGTAGTAATTCTGGGATTTAATGTGTTGTTTTTTCTCATCTTTAGCTTCTGATCCCCCTAAAGGATACGTTTCAAGCCTTCTGCTGTCGCCACACTGTTGTCTCGTCAGCCAGCCTGGATTTAAAAAGCGACCAGATGGTCCTTCAGTATTAATACCCAGTCAAATATTAATTCTTTCTGAGCATTTTTTGTATCCCTGTGACTTACCTGTAACATTTCTCTGTGCTACCGAGAGACTTCTTCCTGTGCTCTCGTCAGGGATCTGTTTGGGAAAGTTTCTCTATGACTAACAAATCACAAAATACATTTACCTACCTGGAAACTTCCCTGAGGGGTGCAACCAACAAACTGTTACCATAACCCACAACTACACCCTGGCAGCTCCTCCTGAGCTCATTCTTCAGCCTACCTGCCTTACAACATGTGTTTGTAAATCAGCATTTTATATCTTCATTCAGAATAAAAACCTACTTGGACCGGCTCCTCCGGAATCAGCATCGGGTTTCCCTTGAATTCAGCAAATGTGGTTTGTTCAGCCATTCTAATTCAGTTTTTTTTTCTGCTCAGAAAGAAACAACAGTGGACAGTTATTCAGAGATCTCAATGTCTTGTAAAGTGAACATCTTAAACTTTCTTCTGAGCTCTTGGAATGTACTGCATGGGAGTCTTTAATATATCAGAAATTATTACGTCTATTTGCAGGTTGAATAAAAGTTTCTATGCAGATAAAAAAAAAAGTGTCAATGAAAACTTTAAAGTCTTTTAAAGACTTTAAAGTATGAAGGTTTTGGAAGATCCCAAAACCTTCATACTTTTTTTTTTTTTTAGATATTCATCACAAAACTCCTTTTCAGCTCTTCTTTCAGAGGTTCATAAATAGCGTATTTTCAAACGCATCTACAGCAGCCTTGCATGGTTTTGTTGAGGAACAAATAATAAAAAACAGTTTTTGTGTTTTTGTGCCAGGGTCAAAAATTCGTAATGCATATTTGTTAAGATCTTTTTGATGTGCAGTTTTACAAGGTTTTATTGTACCTTTGTACGATGAGATCATTTGGAGCTGTACAAAGAACTGGAAGGTTTTCCATCAGTGCAACCCACATACTCATCTCAACCCACAAATGCTTTGCACTTTGTAAAGAGAATTAAACGTTACTGCCAACAGCAGTCACAGCACAGAGTCTTTCTGAATGAAAGAAAAAAAAATCCACATAACATAAACTTCCTTACTTTTTGTGCAAAACTTTGTAATAAAAAATAATCTCATTAAAATAAAAAGAAACTCCTTTGGGAAATCTTAAAGAAGCCCTTAAGGAAGACTTTTTAGCCTTCTGTATATATGATAACCAACAGAAAAAGCAGGATTAAATGGAAAACTTTTAATTGCGTTTGTGTAAAGCAGTGAATGAAACTGACAAATGGAAAATAAAAAGCGGCCAGTTACATCCCTCAGTAGTAAATGCTTTGCCCAACTAACTTTCTCTCAGCCTGACAGCTGTTTTAACAAAGTCCTTGAAACAATAATGAAACTTCAAAGAAGGAACACCAGCAGCAACTAACTTCAGAGATATGTCAAGTTCCTTTGTCGCTATCACTCTGTAGCTTGATATGGTTATTTACAAAATGTCTGGTCTGCAGATTAAGTGAAGCTACTCCCTGAAAATCCCTGAAAATTCAAGAAAAGATGCTATTAAAAGGGAGCTGAAGGCAGTCAAACCCGTTGTAGAGCTGTATTGTTGAGGCACAAAAAGTGTAGCTAAGATAAAACAGGGAATTGTAATCTTTTCTCTTATTGTGCCCTGACCGGGGCTTGTTTTCAACTGTGTGATGAGAACTCACAATGGGCACACGCTGATTTACTTCAGTTTGTGCAATCTAAGTGCTCCCAGCAAGAAAGAAAACCAAGAGATCTTGGAAATAAGCTTTCAAGAGGTTGGCAACGGAGCTTGACAAGCAAAGCGTTATTTAAAATCTTTCAGCTGTCAGTAGGTGAGGATGTTTGTGTAGGGAAAAAGACATTAAAGAAACTATTACACTAGATGTAGTGCAGACGCTGACATTTTCATTGAATTTGGACCCAGAGAAAGATGATATCCGCTACATTACTTGTCATGTTACAAATTAAGGCAACACACCAGGTAATTCTATTGCGCTGCTCCTGCCTACAGCATTAACAGGAAGACAAGTCCAAAGCAAGGCACATATGTTTTGAAAGACATTAATTATATTTAATACAATTGTTTTCTCAGAGCTCTAGTATTGGAAATGACTTGATACAATGTAATAAAAATACTAAAAGTCAGTCCTGCTTACTCTTGATCTGATTGTTCTGCAAAGATAGCCACGTCTATACTATATTGTATGTATTGTAAGAAATAAAACAAGCTTTTGTTGAAAATTTTGTAAAGCTGATATAATTTTCAAGCAAAGATCTTCTTCACAAAGCCTTGCCGGAGGATGCAGTTTGCTGCCACAAGGGATAATCTTGGCCGACCAGATCCCATTTCAAAGCAGTGTTGTGGGAATATGGTACAAAAAACACACAATAGCATGTGATAATGGTTTGTGCACCTTGTGCCAAAAGTGTCTGGCTTCGTTTCAGCGAGGCAATGACACAATAGAACTTGTTGGGCTTGTGGGCATGAATAGGTCAGAGCTATTCTTGAAAAGGCCCTGAGATGAAGCGTCCTAATTAGCATGAGCTCAAGAGGTCTTAATTGTGATTTGCTGTGATAGGGTCCCCTTCAGTCATAACAAATTACACTCACACGGCCAGCATCAAGGAGGGCTTTAAGTGTCACATTACAAAAAGAACTGGTGGCAAATGAAGCGGGTTATGGCTGGGAAAAAGGTTAAAGACTGTAATCAGATGTGATTATTCATCAGGGAGTAAAATCGACAGGCTCAGTTTCAGAACTGTTTTAGAAAAAATATTCCAAAATGCTGGCTCATGCTTCCTTAACAATTTGAATTAACATGCACCATTAAAAATATTGAGTAAAGACACTAACCTATCATAGTGATATGACAGTTTTCTGAAGAGTAACACCTGAATCCATGAGTTTTGGAAAGACTCTGACATGCCGACTTGAAACCGGCTTTGACTCACAATCCCGTCTGTGAGCCTGGCAAAGAAAGCAGATAATTATTTTCCAATCTCGGAATGTTTGTGTTGCTGACTGACAGCAGGTTCTGAGAACAGCAAATTATTTAATAAATGCTTTCATGGAGCTTGCATGCAGATCACATTTGGCCAGATTTCTGAATCTCCATTCCAATGTAATTTATTACTACCTCATGAATCTGATTTCAGACATTGCTTTGTGTCTTACGAACACTCTGCTTTGGTCGGTTCAACACCTCGACCAACATCTCATCATCTTTGTTTCCGTTTCATCTTCTCCTCTTTGAACCTCCGTTGCACCGTCCACCCCCATGTCTGACCTCCACCCGCTATGTCAAGCACCTCAAGCTGGGCTAATAATGAAGATGACAAAAAAAGAGAGCGTCTCTCCTTTGCCTGAACAAGCAAGACTGATAGGTTCAGTGAGGTCAAGTGCATCTGCCAGGCAACGATGTAAATTGAGCTGAGTTGATAAACTTACTTTCAGAATCAGAGTTAATTAAAACTCAGTAGTCTGATTCAACATGCTTCAGTTTAAAAAGACAGAACAGCAATCAAAGTGATAAACAGAAAAAAAATGCTCTCTGTATAATGGAATCTTCTGCTCATATGCAGTTTCTTGCAGATGCCACTTGAAACTTTTCACAATTTGTCACTTTAGCATTTTCAAGGTATTATATTAGGGTTTTGGGTGATATATTTAAAAAAAAAAAACATCATACACTTAAAATTGTGAAAAGTATGACTTGCATATGCACCTGAACCACCTTCAGGATACTTCATAAAATACCCCTAAATGTCCAGGATGAGTTATGGCCCTTGTATGTCACATAAGTAGTAGACAGAGTCTTCCTGTGTATAATCTAATCTCAATATGAATCCAACTTTTCTGAAAGACATCAGAGGTTTGTTAGAGAACGTCAGTAAACAAACAGCATCACAAAGACCAAGAAACACTGCAGACAAATCGCAGAGAAGTAAAGCAGGGTTAGATCATAAAAGGATTAGGTTATAAAAGAACATCTTGAGCTTGCAATATCTTAGCACTGCTTAATCCATCACCTGAAGTGGAAAATGTAAGGCTAAATTGAATTGAAACAACAAACCAATGGAGTTCTGGCTATCCATGGAGAGCAATAACAAGAAAAGCAGCCAAGAGGTAACTTTGCAGAAGCTGAAAAGATGCACTGCTTAGCAGGGAGAATCTGTTAACATGACAACTGTTAGTCATGAAAAAGCCATTGTTGATATAAGACATGAGATTGTAATATGTCCAAAGTCTTTCAGGACGTGTTTAAGAAGGGATTCTGGTCAGTATTGGTTGTAAGATGGACAAGATAGGTACAGGGAGGTTCTGGAAGAAAATGGTTTTAGACTAAGTCAGTGGTCAATCTTTCTGCAAGACAATGGACCTAAACAAACAACCAAACATGTAATGTGGTTTAGATCAAAATGTTTCCATGTATTCTAGAAAGTCCAAACTTAAAACTTGCAAAGAAATCGTGGAAATGCTTGAAATGTGACGCTCTCCATGTAATCTGACTGGGTTTAAACTACTTTGTGAAGAAAAATGAGTAAAAATGTTTTACTTTAGAAGTGCAAAAACAAGAAGATTTTCAGTGGTAATTGCAGGAAAAGAGAAAGAACTGACTCAAATGCACTAGATTATAATTACAGTTACATGTTGTTTCTTATGCATAATTGTAAAATCTATTCAGAGCTGTGCATACTTTTCCTCACTTCACAATTGTCCACTGCTTTATGTTGGCCTGTCACATAAAATGCTCGGAAAATTCCTGTGGTTGGAACTACAAAAAAGGGAATCTGGAAAGTAGGGGGGTAGGAAAAGATAAACAAGCATAATAAAAAAATAACAAACTTGTTTAGCAGTAAAAATCATTATGTGTGCCATTTAAACTAACCAGGTATTATGTCGGGTTTTGATCCTAGTTGTGTCTGCTAAAGGGATTTTTGCTGTCAGACAAGAACTAAGCATTTTTGCTGGTCAATTATTTCTTACGTGTCGGGCCAAAAAAAGCTATTTACTTGTAAAACTAGCAAAGCTGAACTCCTACTTCTTTTTCATGCACCACACTGCTCTTACTCTGCAGTAATTCATAATGATGGTGCTTATAGTCATTATCCCTCTCACATACAGAGGAGATTTCCTTTAGTGGCATTTTTCACAGCTTTAGCACAACAGTGAGTTCTGTTTAGAGAAAGTCTATCGCAAATGTATGTATTTTTCTTTCTTTTCTAAGCCAGCACAGTTGGATCTCCTACACAGAAGCCCTTTACAGCCCTATGACTCAATCTAATGGATTTCAATGTACAAAGGATATAGATTTTAAACAGTCTATGAGTTATGACGCTTGGCAACTACTGTTGCTTTGGAGGGAAACTGGTCCGAGTTGCTTTTTCAGAGACAAAGTGAACAAAACATGGTGCAATCACTGCTTCTATTGATGAATTCATCTTTCAAAAAACTATGGTAATTGTTCATAAATATGAAAGTACTTCATTTTGTACTTAAACTATTAAGAATCTAACAGTGTGTGGTCAAGAGCAACAACTATGGTGCTATCCTGCCTGGTTTTCAAAAGGTAACGGCAAGATTAGCTGGACAATGAAACGAGACATTTGACATTGCAACTGTGCTACATTACCTGATCATCATCATCAGCAGCAGCCATGTTTGTGTTCACAGAGTGTCAAAAGAAAAGGGGTGGCATTTGCAATAAAACTAATACATTTTTAACAACAAAATCAATATGAGAAGGGTTATGAGGTCATTTCTAAACAATCAGGAGCAGAAAACAGTCAGGGCATGTACCAATCCGCCCAGCAGTGGACAGGTCTGCAGGTTCACTCAGAGGTCAGAATGTAAAATGCTGAGAGAATCCGCACCTACGACCAATATATCAGACTCGACATGCCTCAGTTCGCAAGTTAAATGTTAAAGGTCATGATGGCACAGCTAAAATAAGGGATGGAAAAAGAGAGCTTGATGGCTCTTTTTGCCCGTAGGAAAAAAAAGACAATGATTTAAAAAAAAAAAAAAGGTAGTAAGAAAACTTGCTTATAGTGAATAGGTTTGCAAAACTGCATTTTTTGATTTATATTGATGAATAAATGGGTAAAAGCCCCCTATTGACGACAGTAGGTTTGGTTTGGCTATGAATAAGTATTGAAGCAATTCTTAACAAAATCCATTTTATTTAAACTTACCCAGTCGGAGCATCACCTGAATATCAGGAAATAACAACCAAACAGCTCTCAGTCTCTATCAGTTATGTTATAAATACTTACTTGTTGAGGTGTGGCATTATAGAACAACAGAAAACAATAGATAACGTAGTGAATCTGCGCACTGGCGCACAAATACAGGATAAACACAACTTCTCTCCAAAGATTAATCTTAATGTTACATTTTGATGGGGGTTTAACTCAATTTTAATGAAAAGAGGATTGAATTAGTCACCAGAACAATACAATTATTTGCTAATACACATGATTTGCTTCTTCTAGGGAAATATGCTGTAAAGAGACTTTACAATGTTGTCAGGCAAAATGTCCCGTTTCTACTTTGATAGGTCTCATATGAGTGCCTCTTCTGCAATGCCTCGTCAACACACTGAAAGTAATTGGAGTTTAGTTTGTGGTGCTCATATCTCATTACACTGTCACTTGTAGGATGTGATGTTTACGTGTTTGCTTCCTTTTTGCGAGTGCACAACTCTCCCCGGACAAGACAAAATGGAGATAATCCAAAAGATGGGGGGTGGTTTATTATAAATCTGCTCACTGATACAGAAAGGATCTAATTTGCTGTAACAGGTACATTGATTGCTTAATGAACAAGAAGGCTGCAGCGTAAAGGTCGACTGGCTTAACATTAGTGTGGCACATACAGAGGAGCACAGCATTTACCACCTACTGTTTCTTCTGCTTTTTCCTTCATCTTTTTGATGAATAATGCATGTATACTTTTCTTATAAAAGTCTTCATTAAATGGTACAACATAGTAAATGATTTCAATGTAAAGCAGTGACGCTTCTTTCGTGGATCATGGACATATTCAGTGGATTCTGCACTGCTTTTGTAAATGATCATTTTAGAATTGTTACCTTTTTTTTTTTTAAATTTTGTGTTACTTTTTTGCTTTTCTATTTGTTGTCTTCAGCATTACCAAAGTGTTCCTTTTTAGACATACACAGTTATAAAGGTAGTAAATGTTACACACATCATATCGCTGTTTTAACAAGCACGATTTGATGCTAAATCAGATGTAGCTACTGACTGTGGAAATTAGTCAGCTTAACATTGTTTAACACTAATCACATGGCAAAAATGACAGCAATGTATTGCAGTATTTAGAGTGTGTGTGTTTTTATGTGTCATTTGATGTTATGAGTTTATTTTAACACAGATTTATTTAAATAAATGTGTGTCTACCGCTTGTTTAAATATACACCAGTGTAAACCAGAGATAAGAACACAGACTGAATTTAATGCTCTGATACACGTGGCTGTGTCTCTGGTTGATAAGTGACTTGGAAAGCAAATTACAAATTGTATGGTCAGAAACAGAGAAAATGCACAAATTAAACCAGAAATCCTCTCATAACTTCTGTCTGAACAAACTTTCAGATGTTTTTTTTAAATTTTTTTTTATGTTGCTAAATAAAGTGCATGATATTTACTAAGCATTCTAAAAGATGGATTTGAGCCTGTTGAATGCTGTGGGTGGATTGGACGGTGACAGCTGTGCAGATTTAGCTTTAAATCTGTAATGCCCCAATGAAACAATATCAGTTCCCTTTTTGTCCTGTGGCTCAGGACTCATCTCAGCTACAGGAAATGCTTCATTTCACAATCTTCCGCCAAATCAAATGCTCACGATGCTTCTTAGGAGAAGCATGAGCGAGTTAAGTACCTGTGGTGAACAGATCCACAAATTATTTTAATAACCTTGTGTCTTTATGCTCAAGAGCATTTTCCATTACAAATTGCAGCACAGTTCAATCTGGAGTCATCTGGTTTAGATGGCACAATCTGTTCAGTTCTACTTCAGCCAAGTTTCCATACAGGCTGGGTTGACGCTAAGCACTGCAGGGATTTGATTAATGAGCACACTGGTAGACTTCCTTGTTCTTTGTGATTGGACTGATATTTCACAGGTCTTTTTGTTAACAAAACACCAAATTCAAGAGGCTTTTTAAGTTCTGCATAAATTAAATAGAAAGCTGTTTTTGCACTATGATGATGGAAGTAACTTACTCTAAGAAACTTCTAAACTCCAGGGTCATTTCCAAATGCCTATTGCACAATATGCCCACTTAATAGATACAGCCCTGCATTGAGCACTGATGCACAGTGAGTCCACCCTTTCCTGATCATGTTGGAAGTCTTCCTATAAAGTCTGGAGAATCAGATTTTCTAAACTGCATTGGAGAAGTATTAAAAACACTAATGCTGAAGCATTATGAATTTAATTCAGGGGTCTTCCTGAATTAAACAGCCCAACACTTTAATCTCCTCTGAACCAAACGTTACAACCTACATAATCACGCAGGCTCTAAGCTCCTGGCAACTGCCAACCCCACAAATGGATTGTCACATAGAGAGACATGATCTGTCACTCCAGAGTAAACATCTTCACTCTTTTGTAGCGCAGTAGTCTAACAAATCACTGTATCCAATGCTTTGCATAGCACACTGTGTGATATTACGCTTGGATCTGTTACTTTGTTACAATGTGGTTTTAACTAATCTGAAGTTGGTAACAAGGAAATTTCACTATTTTCTTGAGAAAATACCGACATGACAATTTATATGCGAGTAGATACTATTGACAGTGCATTTTAGTATATATGTTTTAAAAATATATTCTATATCTTTATCTATATATATTTCTCAAGAAAAGCATGGTATACATTCGTATTCATCCTCTCTTCTCACCTAATTAAAATCTAGTGCAACCAATAACTGTCAGAAGTCATTTTATTTAGTCCTCTTGTATTTTCCACAGAGTCATTTCTGAGCCTGAAATTGTGACTTACCTTCATTTGGTGAAAACTATCTCCAGCTCCCAAACATACCGTATAAATGTTTGATAGTTAATCATCTGGTTGGTTGCTGTTGCAGCCAGTGGCACAAGGGACTGCCAGTAAATTAATTTGGTCAATTACTGGAAAATGTCAGATCCTTCATTGTCTGGTAGATACGGAGCAGTGGACCCACAACAATTCTTGAATATGAACAAACAAAAAGTGTCTTTACAGAAGGAAAGTAAAATGATCCAGATTAAATATAAGACAACTGTTTACTTGGCTTATAAATATTATATATATATATGATTGTATTTTCAAGTAGTTCAGCTCACACAACTTCATTTTTAATTGTATTCAGTATATGCACAGTGTTGACTACAAATAATAAGAATCAGTTTGATTGTAGATTCAACCCAGAGGATTCAAATGTATTGATGAAACAACTGCTCCCATGCATTTTGTCTCTCTGGATGGCTACATTTTAAAAGTGACAACTTCAGAAAAATATTTTTATAAGATTGATGTGCGATTTCTCAGAAAAGAAAAAAAAGCAGTTCTTTCACTTCAGAACCAGTGAATTTTCTGTGTCAGTGCATGCAAATGGATAAAAATTGTTGTAAAGAGAACAAGGACTGCATGCAGATCCACACAGAAGCTATTTGTCATATTCCACAGGAAATGTGAAGCAGCAAACGCAACTTCTGCTGCCTTCAGGGACAATTCTACGCATCTCTTACAACGATAGCAACAACTGCTCTCAGTGTTCAAGTAGCACAAAAACCAAAGAGCATCAATGGCTGAAGTGTTTTTTTTTTTTTTTTCAAAGAAAAAAATGGAAGACGTAAACAATTTAAAGTACCGCACATAAAGTGTTTATTGTTCCCCAGCTGCAGCGGTCAGAGAAATTGAGGGCAATTCTAGAAATGACTGACACAGACCAGTACTCCTAAAATGCATGCAGCAGATGCTGATTTCTGTGGAACAATGTCCTTATTTAGTGATGCAAATCCATGCCTGATCGCGATGTAAAAAAAATCCAAACATTTCTTCTTAAAAAAAATAAAAATAAAATACACCGTTGTCACTTGAAGGAAATAGTGTTCTCAATGCAAAATATTAGGCCGAGAAAGAATTTAGAAAATGATTAATTCATTCCCCAAAGTAAGATAAAAGAAATTATTTTATAGTAAATAAAACATTAAGACATCCACTGAGAAATCTGTGTCTAAAGGCTTAAATCTCCATCTAAACGATAAAGAGTAAAATGCCCCCAATGGGAACTTTTTAGTGTATATCTCATTGTTGATTTACTTATAAGGTGCTTATTAAAAACCTGTAAGTTTTGTAAAAATGTGTTTGTTACATGTTTGTTAAAAGTGTCACTATGCCTTGACAGTGTATTATGAGATGTAAAATATGTGGAAAAATCAAGCTCCACTGTCTTTTCCGTGGTCCCACAGGAAATGCACCGCTCCCAGTCAAAACAACCAATCAGAGGCAGGAGGAAGGTTTTAGTGCTGTCAATCAGGCTCGTGTATGGGCTGCTCACACCCTCCCCTACATAGTGCATTCAAGCTTTTGGTTTGCCAGCACTGTGCTAATCGCAGATAAACAATCTACTGGATGCTGTGGTGCAGGAGCTGTAGCACAGAAGAGAGGGGGACGCTGTTTAAACAATGATTTTTTTCTTGGGTGGTTATTGTGCTATTCATTGATGTGTATATATCAAAAAATATTGATTTTGCTCACATGTGGGAATCTAAACTACTATTGCTAACACTACTGGGAAGAAAAAACTTTACGGCTGATGGGATATGCCTTTAAACATTGTTAGATGGTGTTATTTTCTTCAATTGGGTCACATTGCTGACAGCGCTGAGTGTCCTGTTCACCCATTTGTGTTTATTTGAACACAGCAACTTCAGATGCTTGTCCTAGGACATGTTACAGGCTGTTGTTTCCAAGCTGACACAATTACAGTTTGAATTTATTCGGTAATCTCGTACATCAATACAGAAAAAACAAGAAATATTGGCACTTTGTGTGAGGTCAAATTGTATAATACACAACATTTGTATAATCTCAATTGTGACTACTTTATTGTTCAGGCAGAATCAATGACATGCATTTGTACTTACAGAATCGATCATCTAACCAACATTATTGTACAGTTGTGTCACAGCAGTTTACTAGTAGAAGGGACTGCAAATTAATGCACGACATGTTTCTATTGTTTTTCTTTTTTCTTTTTTACAGAAAAACTGAAAGGAGCCATAAGTTGGAAATTACAAAGCAAGCTTAGGTTTCTTCTTTATTAAACCCAACATTACACTATTAGCTTTCATTGATTCTTCAGTGGAAGTCCAAATTTGAATAGTGCTCTGAGATTTATAAATGTTGTGAATTACTACAATATCTCCCATCGTTTTTGACAACCAACACCAAATAAAAATTACTTTACATTTTCTTTTTTTCTTCTTTTTTGCTCCTACAACAGGTATGTTGTATCATACACATATCAAGACACATGTATACATGAAACTATGCAGCGGACCATTGCAATAAACCTACATAAATCAGATAAGATTAATGCTATCTGATGCAAAGCAATACAGAACATTTCAGGCTCAGTAAAAGTAGTATGATACAGGATCGAAATTATGTAGAAACATGAATTCACCATTCCACATAATCATAATACTAATACTATTCTAATGGAAAGCTTCACTCTACAATATTATTATTATTATTATTATTATTATTCGTTTTATTTCTGAGCATTTGCTTAAAAGGATACCACAGTTACTTTCAATCTGAGTTTCCATTTATTTTGCAGTTTTGCAAAAGCAACATAAATGTTATTCAGATGTGATCACATGATTTATTGCATCATGGTAAGAAATGAGAACCAAATGAAACTCAGGCTGAAACCAACACATTATCCTTTAAAAGTGCAACAACAACAACAACAACAACAAAAAATACCCTTCAACAGATAGAGGCACATTGTACTGTACATTCAAACACATTTAAAAAGAAGGATGTTGAAATGCCTTAGAGTGCATCTAACATCATATTTTCGAGCCAGATAACCTAAAAATATTTAATGTTTGAAACATGTATGAATTATCACCAGCCTTTCCACACTGGCTTTTATTTTTAAAAACACTCTTCTGAACTAAAAAGAGCCTTTTGAGTCAACTAAAACAGAAAGGCACTATTGTGTATGGATGGTGGTGTTGGATCTGTAATGTGAGCAGACACCTTGAAGTCTGTCACTCTCTATGACTGTGGTCAGAAAAAAAAAAAAAAGCTTTTAAGGGAACTGTGAGAAATGGGGGACAGTGAGGTTTGCACAGTGCCTAGGTTGGTACCATTGCTGCCTTGCTACAAGAAGGTCCAGGATTTGAATCGCATCCTGGAGCTTTTCTGCATGCAGCTTGCATGTTCTCCCTGTGCACATGTGAATTCTTTCCATGTCCTCCAGCTTCCTCCCACAGTCCAAAAACATGACTGTTAGATTTAATGGTCTCTCCAAATTGCCCTCTGGTGAGTGAGTGTGAAAGTGCATGGTTGTTTGTCCTGTGTGCGTTGCCCTGTGATGGACCTGTCCACGGTGTACCCCGCCTCTCGCTCAATGGCTGCTGGAGAACAGCAGGTGTAGACAACGGATGGCAAATTGGTGTGTCAATACTTATAAAATTACAAAAAGAATGGAGTTAGCACTTTTTGTTTGAATGGTAATCTGTGGAAGTGAGGGTGAGCATTGTGGAACTAAATACAGGCAAAGACGATGAATATCTCCTCACCCACCAAAAACAAGCAAAAACACCAGATGGGTAAAAATGGGTGATCACAGCTATTGTTTGTGAGCACAATTTTTTATTGGATAAAATAATGCTTTTTTTTTAATTAAGTAAAAGGAAATACAGTGTTGAAAGAGATGAACTTAGGAGTTGTTGAGTGGAATGAGACATGGGCCCTTTTGCAAAATATTAATGTAAAATTAATGTAAAATTATGGGATGGATCTAATGCAAGAAAATTAAGACTGTTTCATAAACTCCATGGCACAAAGTACAAAGTATTATGATGTGCCAGCTGCTTTCAGAAATGGTAGAACTGATGTTCTTCGACATTAGAGTGATAAAGCCAATGATCACAATTGGAACAAAGACAATATCTATCTACGTAAATGCTCCCATATCTTAAGTATGAACTATTTTGCATTAATGCTAGCATTCTACTCAATGCCATCACTCACCTGCAACATTCAATCTTTTGTGCTTACTTTTTTCTTTGTTGTTTTTTAAATCTCATTCATGGAAATCAGTCATGGTGACCTATGAGTCTGAACACAATTAGGAAGAGAAATAAATAAAAATAATGGTATATGCCCTTTACATGACCATCAATAAAAGGTTCAACACCTCCCACAAAAACGATCTTAGAAATGTAAAACACTCATATGCACAGAGCGTATTTCCTCACATTCTTATGGTAATACTTTCATGAAGTCTCCAAACATTCAAATTTACGTTGACCTGTAACCATAATGTTACAAAAGTAAAACTTCAACAGCAAGTAAATCAATATAATACAATACAATAAAATCAGTGTTAACTTTCTGTCAAATAATTTAACATGTTTAAACAAAAAAAAAAAAACAAACAAACAAAAAAATATGCTGTTTTTGGTTCCTTTCATGTTTTGTACTGTAAAATATGTATTTGTGTGTGCATTCTAACTTTTACATTAAAATTTGTTTATGTGACCTACATATTAAATAAAACCGATATTCTCCAAGTAAATTTTAGAATTCAGTCACCAAAATGCTCCAAAAGCAAAAATAAAAAAAAAGAATATATAATACTCATATTTTATAAGACCTGTTACGACTGGCTCAGGGTCATAAATGAAACAGGATTTATTAACAAAAACTATAATAGAATTTGCATGTCATTATCAGTGGCGTAATGCAAATACTTGGATGTGCTGTGTGTATATGGAAATGCTAAGATGCAAAAACAAAGACAAACTCCAATGTTTGTTGGAGTTTGTCCAACAAACATTGGACAATGCATGCCACATGCCACATGCACGACCACCTCGTGCATGTGGTCGAGCACCACATGCACGAGGAAGAAGAGCGGATGATGAGCGTGACCATGAAGGAAGAAACAGCCAGCCTTAAATATTCTGTGCTGTGGATTAGCAAATCAGTCACACCTGCACAGAGGAGCAGCACAAGAGCAGACACACAAACACCTGCAGCCCAGCTCAGTGGGCCTAGGGGTGTACCAGATAAAACATATAAACTTAGTGCCACTCTGAGTTTAGGATTAGTTAGGAGTTGCACTTAAATAATGAAACCAGGGCGGTAAGTACAACTGACTGCTTTAGAATGAACACTTGTGCTGTTTTGTGATGCCATCCTTAGCAGTAAAATAAGTAAGGAGGTTGTATTTTCTGTTCTTTGTTTGATTGTTGAAAAAATGATGAACAAATAAATGAATAAACAGACCTAAGATAAGGCCTTACCCTTAAGTTGAAATGTCAAACTGGCAAAAAAACAAACAAACAAACAAACAAACAAAAAAAACGATTCAATGTAATTATGGTGGAAAGTTTTGCCTTAATTGACATGGCAACTTATCTATAATGATGTTTTTACTTTTTTTTTTCAATGAGATAGCTTGTTAATTCAAATTACAGTCATCTGAAGCATTGTTACATAGAACACTAAATAAAAAAAACAATACACAAGCAAGCTTGAGAAGTAGACTGCCTTCAACCTTCAGCTTCAAATGACCGCCAGATTGTTTTTTGAGTTCTGCAACATAGAAGAGACTTTGAATGCTGGCGTTGCTGAGGCTGTTTTTCTCATTGTAGTTTCTGGAGGAGAATGGAAATTAAACTCAGTCTAAGTGACCCCATTCCTTCAGACTGCAGGAAGGTTAAATGTATATACAAAAAAGCTCATGTGATATTCACATCAGTTGAGCCTGGTAGGCAACATAATGTCTACAGTCAGATTTAATTTATATGTAAACTTTTTTTCTTTTATTCTCAAATGCTTATTTTCCCTCATTTTTTGGCACCACAAGTGGTGTTTGAACTCAACTAATCAACTTTTGATAGGTTGGTTATCAACCTACGTGTTCTTCTTTGGAATTTTTACTTTGATTCTAATTGGTAGTAATTGAAAAATAAAGCAAAAAAATAAAAAATAAAAATCCATGAAGTTTGGCCTGATGATTAGCTTTCAAAACAGATAAAAGTCTTTAAAAAGTGGTAAATGGGTAATTACTGGTAAAAAAAAAAATGGAAAAAGAAAATGAAAGGAATATCCAGTCAAATTGTTAAAGCCAACATGTTTTACTGGGTACAAACAAGTAAAGAAAATATCGAATCTGCCCCATGATTGTTTTATAAGTACAAAAAAATGATAGTAAACCTAAACATAAACAATATTTGCCCAAAAATCTTGTTAAAATTGTCTCACTTTTAACATGATTCAATATAAGTTCCAACTACTGAACTATTCATCTAGCATAACACATTCTAGTAATACTGCATTTGCAACAACGAGCCAAAACCATAAGGCTTTCTGAGAATTCACTGCAAAAACCATCGAAAGAAACGAGCTGCACTTAACTGTGGAAATTCACTTCACTGGAAAACTCAGCTCTGGACGGGTTTGTTAGGTTCCCGTCAGTAAGACTGTCCCTCAGCCTGTGTATTGATGAGCTGCAAATGAATACTAGATTTCACCACTGGCTTTTTGCCAGTTAGCGGGGCACATCCCGTTCAATTGTTATATAACCGAGAGTTAAACTCAGAGCCACATATGGAGTTAAGCAGAGTTCAGTCAGCAGCTTTTCCACTGATAACTCTGCAGAGGCTTGTCCATGTGCGGCCATGCATGGCCACGGGGTGAACAGCTGGAGAACGTGTACTGCAAATCACATTATCTCACAGTTTTTACAGTGGAATGTATAAAATATTTCATTCGTACATAACTGCTAATATGTACTTTCAGATTTTTTTTTTCACAGGCTCTAATGCTGATTAAGGAAGTTTTAATTGAGGATATTGTATATCAACGGTGGGGATTTTTAAACTAACATTTGAACAGCAGCGGCTATTTAAATAATGCAGTCAGGACTGCATGTTAGGCTGAGAAAGTAGTCAGATGATTATTATGGTTTGCACAGCCTCTCTACATGCTGAGGAGTCCACGTTTAATTCTAGACATACTGCAGCGTCTGAGCCAAGCTACTGCAGCATGTGCCTGTGTTTGAACAGCCTACGCTGTTTAAATTTCTTTACGTACACACACACAAACATGTACATATATATATGAGGTTTTTATGTGGATCTCAGCAAATGTGCTCTTCAAGAAAATTCCTCAATTTCGGCTTTCGGTGCGACCCCATTTTGTGATCCTGCACCAGCACCACTGGAGGCAAGGATCTCCGACTGGCGTGACGTGACGTAGCTTCTCTTCCTGACAGGCAGGGCGCGCTCGCTTCCTCCTGCACCGCCGTTGCCTTCAGCAGGGTCGTAGACCACAACCATGGTGGTATCCATCCGCGTCAGCGTGTACATGCTGCTCTGGCGTGTTTGGTGCAGTCGTATTGAACGCAATTCCAGCTCGTCGTAGCTGGATGCCTTGATGAAGGGGCACCAGCGAAATGCCCTCTTGAAGCCGGTTCGAAACCTGGGACCAGATCAGCAGAAGGGACTGTTTTAAGAGGGTGAAGCTGCAGAAGCTGACGCACAAAACAAAATCTGTTTGATGTGCATTTTTGAGACTTTTCTTCAATGATATTGAAGTTTAAATTGTTTACTGGTACTGGAGGTATGTAACTTTCTTGGTAAGACTTTAAAGTGCTTTGCAAAAATAATTACACTTTAACTTTTCAGTTAACTATTATGCTTTACTTTGTCCAATTAAACCCCAGCCTGTGTTCCTGATATTACCATAGTAACATGTAATTTTCCCAAAAAATAAAGGGTTAAAAGTTGAAGCTGAGTTGAAGCTTAAAGTTGTAAACCTTGAACAATCTCGTGGGAACCCACCTGCTGTTGAGGCAGCAGTAGATAACAGGATTATACATGGTGGAGCTCATGGCCAGCCACAGCACTGACAGGTAAACCTGCTGGATGTACTTCCACTTCATCAGGCGTTTATCGAGACCGGTCACAATGAAGTAGAGATGATACGGCAACCAGCAGAGGGCAAAAGTCACCACCACAATGATCATCATCTTTACCACCTGTAACAGAAACAGAGGGCAACTGTGATGGTATTCTGCATGCCTGTGGAAGTTACAAATGAAAAATGGTTCATGAGCATTTCTCAAAGTCCGTCAGTTTTATCATTTTGGCCATCACTTGGACGTTTGCAGGAACAGGAAAAAAAAAAAAAAAAAAATTTGTAAATTATAATGTTTGTTCAGCTGAGTTTATTTAATCTTTGTTTAATTTATTTGGGTAGGGTAGTTGTCTGCAGCCAGTAAATATAAGAGCCTCATTCCTGTTTGTCAGACAAGGACTCACACAACACAAAACTGTTTTTAGAGATCGATTTCTCATCACAAAAATCCCATGCTGACAGAATGTTACCTTAGTGACATTGTCTACAACGTGTCAATTAAAACAGTTGATGGCAGCGGAGGAAGACACTTACAGAATGGGAAGCTTTGGCCACTCAACAAGTGCTATGCTCATCTTTTAAGCTTTTCTTTCCCCTTTACCTCAGATGTTATTATAATCCATTTTGTATACTGAAGTAAAATACAACAGAAAATGTTTGGACAGTGCTGTTAATTATTTAAGTACACAATGTGCCAGGTCCTTCTAGACAACTAAACAGATGCAAAACAGACCCACTCCTGCAGTGCTGCTTGTGCGATAACAATACAGCATCGGTTGCCCCTGTGCACAAAATACTTAAATACTAATATCTGTCCTGGTAGATTCAGATAAAATTGGATCTCGCCAATTGCAACAATTCACCTTCTGGCACGAAATTTGTCCTGAATTTTCAGATCCTCCACAGGTGCAGTGCAAAGAGATATAAACATAAGCAATTCATTCTATACCCCCACTATATACTATGCTAAAGATGCATGTTTCTCTACTTTTATCCTCACTGCCCTCGTCCTGATTTTAAGGGTTCTCTCATCCTTATCAGGCCGACATCCTCCTGACAAGAGCTCTCGCAGCTTCTCATCTCCATCACTACTTGATTCTAATTCACCCTCACTATTGCCTATGAACATTTTGGATTAGGTCTACTTTGAGTTTTTGACAAATCTGCCTGTATTGTAAATGATTCCGGAGATAAAGATCTGTCACGGATTGTCTCGAAGCACTGCGTGGGAATGAGGTCCTCGTGACGCAGGCTGGTTCTCAGAAGTGCTCAGCAGGGATCCTTGTAGAGGAGCCACTAGAGACAAAGCAGCCTCCCTTGAAATCTAAACAGTGGTCTTTGTTTTGAGTGAAGGTTTCAAAAAGGTTTATGGTTTAACACAAGTCATGTTGTAAACTGCACTGTGTGGCTCCATGAGAGTCATAAAGTGGTATTTTATTTTGTTTTTTTGTGACAGTCTTGAATTAAAACAGAAGCACTCAGGACAATACAACTAACGTTATGGGGAAAAGGATCAAAGATTTTAGGTAGACAGCTCACCTTTTTTTTTTTTTTATACAGCATTTGCAGTGAACTTTCACAGAAATACACGTCTGAGTATTTTAACAGACATGTGCCATTTCGGTATGTGTAGCTCCAGTTTCTGTTACTGGGAAAAATGAAGTGTGTTGAGATTAAATTCTTTGTTTTTTCTTAAGCCACATCAGGTCTGACATTTTGTGTCAGACCTAATGTGGGTCCCCTCCAGACCTTCTTTCTGGAGGGGACCCTCAGATGAGCCACGGCGCGCTGCCAGTCACTTAATGTTCTCCTTCTATGGATAATGCATTTGGCCCTGTCTTCATTGTTTAACCATGACTAAGGTTTTGCTTTTTCATTCTATACACTTGAAAACTGGCTTAGAACTTATTTGCTAAGCTTTTTTTTTTTTCTAAACGAAGCCTGCTACTGCTGATGATTATTTATTTTCCTTTTTTCCACAGAAATTACTCCTAGCTCTGTACTTCTGTGTTTCTTATTTTTGTGTGTATGCTATGTCTTGTTTCACTATTGGCATGAAAATGAGTGTGCAGGCTTCAAATAGACATGGATTTTATTCTCAGATTACAATTCCTGATATTTATGCAGCTAATTTTGAGATTTACTCATGAGAAAATTATTTCTTTTTAAGATCCCCCCCCCTCCCCCACAGATGATAGATGTTGATTATGGCACCCAAAATAAACGGATCAGCCTTGTGTGAAACCAATAGGCCACACAAACTAATGTGAATTTTCTCTGCGTACGATTCAGATCACAGACTGAAATGCCCTAACATCTAAAAGTCTGCCAGCGGGAGAAAGACAAGTCAAAACGTTTTCAGTCTGAGCCTGAATACCTGATTGATAAACCCAAAGCCTTTACTAGGATATAGATTTGAGGTCCCCAGGGGTGCTTTTGCATTCAGACAATCCCACAGAATTACAGCACCAACTTCAGGCCCCTTTTACTTATTGCCCCCAACACAAGGGCTGACATGCTTTCATCAAGGTGTTGTGTGGAAGTATTGAGGTAAAATGACAGGTGGAAGCTGATCTACCATTAAAAACACCTGTAAGCTGGTAGCGGAGGCATTCACAGTGGGTGTGTAAAGAAGGAAACAGCATGTGCTGCAGTCTAATGAACAGTACCGTTGGCATCCAGCTGATTGTATGATGGCAGATTGTTCTGTGTAACCACATAGGATTGGATCACCTCACTGTGGTATGTGGGAATTACCAAACAAAACCAGCTTGACAAAAAAAAAAATATGTTGCTTTTTGTGCTGATTACATTTAATAGTGTGAAAAGAGCTTTGGTCCCATTGCATTGTGTGTGTTGTGAAATAAAATACTGGCAAATCATCAGTTTACAAAACGTGGAAAAAAAGCAATAGATACATAACAAAAAAACTTTCACCAGCTAATCTTTATTTGGCTTTTATTAGCTAATCTAGCTGCAACTCATTTCTGAGAATGTTCTGTCCCAACATGGTGTTTATCTGAAGCACTCATCCATGCTTTTCCAGTTCGCTCAGGTCATCTGCTGTCGGCCTTTTAAAAATACCAAGTGTCAGCTACAAAACTGCCTTGCTTTTTGTGAACTGGTGCAGCCAAACAGTGGAGGTGAATGTGCTCCATCACATCCTTCCATGCAAAATAGGGAGCTTTTACATGTTTCAACATAAACTCAGCTGTCTAGGATTTATTATTTCCTCAATAATAATAAAAAAAACCTCTATTTGTCTTTTTGGTTTATCTAAAGCAATTCCAATTTGCTTTGAGCTTAAATAAAAATAATCTTTTCCTTCTAATCGCAGAGCAAACAAAGAATGTCTAAATATGTCTCAAGAGGCAGAGAAGCCATAGATGAACTCGTAATCAAGACAAATTACATAAATGATAAGATCCAAATACATCAGTTTGTACAGTAGATAATGAAAGTATTTTGGTTTTTAGATAAAATATAATTTATGAAGTAAGCATACAAGCCAAATGTAAAACAGAGGACACAAGTAAATCCCAAAAGCTTCTTTTTTTTTTTTTTACCATAGTAAGCTGGTGTCATTGTATTTTTCTGAATAGGAACACTGTGTGCATTACAACCAACTCTTAAAAAAAGATGGTCAACACTGTTGCCACACAAGGTTTGAATTCTGTAGTTTTGCAAATGTGACAAAAACTATGTTTCTTAATCAACTATGGTCAGAAACAATGCAAGTTATTTATTTTGAGGGGCAGTGAACTAACTTGGAGTGTGAGCGTTAGAGACTCAAATATAGACAAAAACTATATTCAGGATAGGTTTCTAGCCAAGAAGAAGAAAAAGTAGAAGAAGAGTTTTGATTTTGGAAGGAAATGATCAACAAACAATGTAAAGGTTACTGTAAAGAATACACAGCTTTTAATTAAACTTAATAGGAAACCTCTGATTTTTATCCAATTAAAGCTCTCCTCACCAGGCCTTTAGTAGAGGTGGACAGCCATGTCTTGGAAGTTTTGAAGTTCTTCCCAACTTTTTTTTTAAAATAATGGTTCAACACTGCTCTGTGACATGTTTGGACTTTGAGATATTGTTTTATAGCCTCTCCGTGCTTTAAGCTTATCCACGACTTTACTCCTGACTTGTCTGCTGTGTATCTTTGTATTTACGATTTCGTTTGATCACCAATGTTCTTTAACAAGCCTTTCACGGAAGAGCTGGATGTATGCTGAGAATAAATGAATCACATAATTTACTAATTCAGAGAAATGGATTCACTCAATTTTATATACGGGCATTAAGATTTAAGTCGTGGTTGTCAGATTTCTATTTTTTTTCTTTCTTTTTAAAATGTGTACAACCTTCCTTCAGTATTTTATATTGGTCAAACAGTAAATCACAATAAGATACACTTACATTTGTGGTTTTAATGTGAGAATGTTCAAAGTGTCTGAATGGTTTTACAAAGGATTGCACCTGTCGACCTGTAAGATGAAAACCATGACATTTTTATGAAGAGAGCAGAAGAGAGAAAAAGACGCGACTCCTGTTGGTTCATCCCTCTCTGCAGAAGAGAAAGCTTAGAGAAAGCTCATGAGCTAAACTTGTATAATGCTTAAGGACTCAAGGAACTGACTTACACACACATTTTTGCCATTACCTCTATTTATCTGATTGGACTGGTTGATGTTTTGTTCTCTGGTAGAGTCGAATGTGTTTTAGCTTTTATTTATATCACATGTTTAGTGTATGGGACTTGTTCCACTACTTTCTCCTGCTTTTCTGAACACAACCTTATAAGTCTAAAAACTACGCGGTCCTTACGTTCCTCTCAAACTGCACGATGCTCTTCAGATCAACTTCTCATTGATCAGATCAGTATTTTACCACCTTATTACTCTTTCTTTTTTATTTCTTATGTAGCGCTTTCTGGTGTCTAAGGCTAGATCTGTTTAAGGTTATACCCCAAGAAACTGGTTTCACTACATTTCCCATGAACCCCTGTTGTAAAGCATTCCACTTAGTTAACTGCAAATGTCTGACCCATGAATAAGGAGACTTTATAAAAGCATAGCATTTATTTACCAAACTTCAGAACGCAATTTAAAGTAGACCACATGTGAAAATATACCATCACACCGAATATGGTCACCAGCAGGCCTTATGTCTGCCTGAATGAGTAGAACTTAAAGGAACAGGTATTATCCTTTTGTATGTTCTTTAACCTTCTACTAACCAGGAAAATACAACAGGCTTTGACAAATACCTGGTTCAGAAATAGGGACTTTCCCTGTCTCTTAAACGCTTATAGAGTTCTAAATTGACTTATTATGAACAGTCCCGAACACATAGGAGTCCTTTAGTCTGAACAAAATACATTTAAAATAAATGACAGTTTTTAATTAGCCCACCATAAAATAAAACAAATGAAAGCCGGTGTTATGCCCAGAAACGCATGCCTGCCCAAAATTGCATCCCCTCTTGCGGGAGCGCGCATTGCTCTAAGCTCTCGCATATTGACGAGAAAACGGACTGAAATATGACCGAAGAGGAAATTTTAAAGATATAACACCGGTCAGAAAGACGCATTTAGTTCAGTGTCCATGAGATGATATTCAGAAAGGATTCTTTTACTGATTGATTTTAGTTTCCTCTGCGATGAACTCTTTGCATAAAGTCTATCACGTCCTCGCATGAGGGTATTAATTATGACCTGTCAAATACGGAAAATATTCCACTAACGCGACCTCTGGGTCGCATGCAACGAAGCACAGCACATGGCGCTACACCCCATAGACTGGTGTCGGTCTATGGGGTTTACTGAAGTCCAGTCAACTCAACCATCTACCAGATCATTTTAAAGAACTTCATGCTTCCTTCTGACGACAAACTTTACAGAGATGATGATTTCATTTCCCATCAGGCCTTGACATTTGCCTACTCTGCTAAAAATACCAACAAAAAAAAAGGTTCAACGACCATCGTTTTCCTGCTCTTGATTGGCCAACAAACCTTTAAACTGTAGATGGAAACAAAATCATTTTACAAATGCAACATACAAGAACAGTTGACCACAGAAAACCTAGGAGATGTTTACCAGAGGAAGCAAATCTCTTTACTCCGCCTGACTCAAATAAACGTCCTCTACGTCAGTGGTCCCCAACCTTTTTTATTACTGCTGACCGGTCAAGACTTGGACCGGTCCGCAGCCCGTGGTTTTTCTCGGTAGAGACAAAAACCACTGACTATTGCCCCAATAACTTATAATTAAATTAAACGACTCCACTTAGATTACCAGCACTTCACCTGCTGGGGTCGCACAGCTTCACAAATTCCTCCTGGTTCGCATCTGCAGAGAAATCTACGCTGGTTCGTCGGGCAGTTGGATCTGTCTGATCCAAACCGATCCATTAAACTTTTCTTTTTTTACCCTGTGCGTGCGAGGATTTTTTATATTTTATTTTTTCCGTGATTTCACTTCCCCGAAACAGACAGATGTTATGTCTGCCGCGCTTCTGAGGGCCGCTCTCCTTCTGGGTGCCCAGCGCAGGCATAGCTAGCCTCTCCTTCTCCATAGGCTCCTGTGCAGACTTCCAGCATCCAGCTCACCAAATGCTTCTCCCTTGGTCCTTCAGCTGTCCCTTGGGGCTAGTGCACATTTAAGTTGTTGCACTTTTTATACGTTTTTGGCCCCAAAACAGCTCACCAAAGTTCTAGCACTCTCCATCGAGTCTCCTCATTGTCTCTCTCTTCTCTCCCTCGGTCCTTCAGATTAGTCCCGCCCCCCAATCAATCAGAATTCAGGTAAAGTGTAATCACCCAATAGCAACTGATCTTAGGCAGAACAACAACAAAAAAAGTATACACAGCACTATAGTCTGTCACAAACTACATAATATTGTTCGTTCTTAAAGTGACAGAACACAATATTTTAACAGAAGTTTTACTCCAAATGTTTATTTTCTTTTTAATGAACTCTTGCTTTAATCTTCTACCAAAAGATTTGGAAATTATTATATCTTATTTTAAGATATGAAGTTGCATACATTAAATGTTATTTTAAAACAACAACAGCAATTTATATTCCTGGGAACCCAGGGGGGTTACAGCCTCCCCATCCTAAATGTCTAGATGTCCCCATCAGACAATTATCTATATGGCAAAAGAGTTGACAAACTCTCCTAGATGGGAACCCAACGGGTTACAATTACATCTTTCTTCATATGCTGGCCTAAGCTGTCTGAAGCATTCAACATTCTCCTTCTGTGTGTTTGTACAGCTAAAAAGGAAGTACAGAGATTATAATAAGATCAAGGCCTTGTTCAGGCCTGTTTAATTTCCTGTAGAGCTGGCTCTCAGAATTACAGTGTTACAATTTAAAGGATATAAAATCAGATTTCCATCTAATGCCCCAAATCACATATAAGGTTGAGACAGAAAACACACAATTTACTCATTCCTGAAAGGAGTGACATGTTGCAGTTCAATAATTTTTTTTATTACAAAGTTAAATTTAAATGAATTCATCTACTTTATTGTTCTCAACAAAGAAGGTAGTTTTTCCAATTAATGAAACTACCAAAGACAAAGAAGCACAACACGTGTTATCTGAAATTAGATGAAACTCTGCCTTCATTTTATGAGACACTTCAAATTTCATCAAGCGATCACCATGGAGTGCTGCATTTCAATATCACAGCAAGATGTGCCTTTCTTCAGCAAACGTGGTCTGTTCAGTCAAAGGAAAACAAACGATTGTTCAAGACTGCAGTGCTGTCACTTCAGCTGTGAAATACTAATGTCCTTAAGAGGCAAACAAGCTCACATGAGAAAGGGGAGGAGTTACTGGGTGATGAAGAAGTACTTTTCTGAAAACGGAGCTTTACTGGTACTTTACATTTAGAGTCAGACGGTTTAATTAACTTGCAGAAGCCGCTTCTCTAATTATGAAATATGTCCTAAGGGGGGAGATATTAAAAATAAATATAGTGCCCTTTACCTCTCACACACGCACGCACACATGCACACACACACAAACACCTAATTTTATTTGGGAACATTTATTAGGTTTTAAGATAATTAAATTAGTTTTATTAGTTGATTTATTTTGCTTCTATAAAATCATCAGTGTCACAGCTAAAAGCACCCAAACAAATTCTATAAAATAAATGTAACAATATGTGTTTTCAAGCTGATCACCATTTTTAGGGGACCTTTAATTAGACATGCACAGAATGCTGTTCCCTTCTGTGTAACTATGATTTGACACAGAGCTGTTTCTCTTGGCCGCTATTCAAAATGGAAAAGACTTCTACGTTTTCATAGCTGTTTGCAAAAACCTTTTCCATATCTACAGTACGAACAATACTTAAAATATTTTTGACATACGGAGAGATGGTCAGAAAGATCAAATAAATCTGCCAACGCATGTTGATAGAGAACTACACTATTTTGTGTGAGATGATACCAGTCTGGTAAACAATGTACTTAAAAACTTGTTACTTATATCTACCAAGGAGGCCAATTATTTCAATGTGAACTGTTTAATGGTTTAGACGTTCAAATTTAAGATGGTGGCCATTAGATAAGTCACCATGACTTGTTCTTGAAAGTAGTTTGCAATAATTCTCTAATATTCTTTATGGCCGGGGTATCAAACTCTAGTGTTTAATTGTGTCTCAGGTCCGACCCACCTGAATCAAATGGACGAACTGCCTCCTCCTCACCATCGACACACATACAGATTGGATTATTTGATGCGAGCGGGTTGATCCACAAGGATCAGAGTTTAAGACTTATAGAGAGTTCTAGCAGAGTCTTGTTGGCACAAAGAGATGACAATATTCATGTCACAGCAATATTCATGGTTCAGTGGACAGTAGAGGAAAAAGTTGTGCAGAAGCCTGAAGCAACATTAGCTCATAAAATAATATCCTAACATTGGTGTTTTGCCGTTCTCTTTTTAAAAATGAAAAAAAGCTTGGCTCAGCTGCAACCTTAAGAAGATATGGCCATCTACCTAAACTGACAGGCAACACAAGCAGATGTTTATTTACAGAGAAGCAGTCAAGAAGCACGTGGCAACTCAATAGAAGCTGCACAGATCCACATTCCACAAATTGTTTATATAATAGTGGCAACAAAATGTCGAAGGCATCGCTTTGGTCAGACAGGGCCAGTTGTGATGGATAACTAACAACCTTGAACGCATCTTGCTCATATTTAAAAATGTTGGTGCGAGAACCTCTGCCGTGCTTGAGACCGAGGTGGAGGTTGACTTTCCAGCAGGATAATAACACTAATCATAAAGCTGAAGCTATGATGGAAAGGAATAGATCAAAGCATGTTAATCCACAAGAACTGCCTTGGCCTCATAGAAAACATTTGGCGATTTTAATGCTCACAGTTATTCTCTGTAAACTGTGACTCAACTTGAGCTCTTTTCCAAAGAATAATCACCAAAAAATGTAGTCCCTAATTGTGCTGCAATTTCAGCAAAATGTGGTTATACGCACACTTTGGATTTTTATTTGTAAAAAGATTTTGAAAACCATGTATGATTTTTTTCCACTTTACTTTCATGCACTGATTTGTAGGATCCTCTGAATATATTTCTGTGCCACTTCAGAGTGCCTCCTTGATCTGGTGATTGAATTCTGGTCCTGAAATTCAGATGAAATGAGTTCAGTCAGAGCACAGAGAATAAGAGATGGCTGGCGAACAAATAAAAAGAAATATGCATACTGTGGAGCAGAACCCAGAGGGCCAGTGTCAAACATTGTTTTACTGCGTTCATGTGTTTTTTTTTACTTATTATTTTTTTTTTACGAATCTTAAACTCAGTGACAATAAATTGCACAAAGAAAAAAAAGGAAATGTCAAAGCAATATGTTAGTGTAGGTTGTCAGTCATCGAGGTCATGGTAATGCTGAATACTGATGCAAAAGGCAGTGAGCTCTTTTGATGGTATTTGAAGATCCTTCACATCTCATTTGAAAGACTTCTGCTCAGACTCATTCATGAAGTTTAATATTTAAAAGCTAATAATTACATACACTCAGAAATGATGAATTAATTACTTAATTACTAAAGCATACTGTTAAGTGAATAAATTTATTTATTTTTTGCTCCCTCTAGACAACCGCTTCTCCTAAATGTTAGAATTTGAACTGTTTAGCCAAGTTCATGAGTTTGTGTCAATTTAAAACTTCGGGGCGGGTTCATAGAAAACAATGCTAGAAAACGTGGTCATAATGAAGAGGTTGTTATCCTTTCACACTGTAGGTTGTACATATCTGGACATAATGAAAGTGTTTTGGTCTTCATGAGAATTATGGGGTGCAACCCAGAAATCAAACCGTCAGCAAGTGTGACCACAAGCAGGAGCTTTGCTAGCTGCTGGTGTTACAGTTACAGCAACATTAGCAAACTGCAATGTTAACAAACTGTTTAGCTGTTTCTACATTTAAAGGAAAAAAAGGAGAAGCTTCTTGGACTGGAGTGTAGATTTACAGACCAAGTGACCCAAAACCCTGAATTTGGCCCTGGTCACTTCAAACAGAAGTGAACAAATGTGCCACTTTTCTTTCCTGTCGAGTTTACTTAAGACTTTCGCCTTTGATCAGAATTAAGTAGTCCTGTTGGATCGGGCTTGCACACAGTGTTGAGTCGGGTTGGATTCTTTCGGGCCCGATTTAAACTCTATGCCAGACTTAATCTTGTTCTGTTTTGCTTTAGGAGGGGCTGGCACTCTTCCCAAAATAGATTGCATCAAGAAAAAAAAGAACATTATTTGGAAATATTGAAGCGACACCTAAACAGTAACACTAATGATACTACCAAAGTAGTCACAAATAGTCCAAAGGGCAATAAAATCAGTGTACCGTTGTTGGAAATATTTTATGCAGGCTTTGGCTAGCCTATAATAGACTTCATGAAGTCCTCATAAGGTCATGCGTTTCACTAACTTATCTCATGGTCTCTACAGAAAGGAATGCCCTGACCTTTAGATTGATGATGCTTAACTGCTAATGCAGAGGCACATAAAATAACAGAATTATTTTCTCAAGGCCTCGCTTCATGTGAAGAAAAAAAAAAAGACTAATGCTTTAACTGAGCAAGCAAGGAAGTCATTTATCATTGGGAAAAGCCTGGTAATCTTGTGGAGATTGAAACATCCATTCAGTGCTTAATGTAGCTTCCCCTCTCTTTCCCAGCAGTACTCACACCTTGAAACGTGACAAAATATATTTCACATGTTGGCTGGACAGGTAAACAACTCATGGGTGTCAATGACCCACAAGACCCACAGGTGGGTCGGTGACACATGTGACTTCAGCGACAAGTGTGAATGTCCCAATAGCTACTAACCCGAAACGTCCTCTCTGTCCCACTAAACCAGCCAGGGACTTCAGATGAGATAAAGTATCTTAAAAAAAAGCATAGGATGAGGTGCTGTAAAACATCTGATGACAGAATTATGTAAAAATATATACAATTATTCAAAAGGGGAAGTTTGATCAGTAGCATATCCATAATATATTTGCAATGAGTTTTACAGAGCAAGAAAACAAAATCAAGTGTCTAGATAAAAGTGACAAACTGCAGTTAAACCTGCAAGCTACTGTGCAAACTCTATGCATGTATATCTCTGTGGGAAATGTATTACTTTAGGTGGAGAACTTATGCTGCTGTATGTCCATTTTTAAAAAAAAATAATCACACGCACTGCATTCACAACACAGATTGCATCAAGTAAATGGATACAAAGCACATTAAGTCCAGCAAATACGAGCAATTTGCATTTATTTTTGACAGCTTTACCTCACTTCAGCAACCAGCAGAGCAGGTGCAGAAGTGATCAAAGAGTAGAGGAAATATATTTCCTCCCTAAAGGCATCAGGCCATAAAATGATTGAGGCACTTCTGAAAATCTGTTCTTCAAACGACGGGTGTGAAGTGCTGCCTACATGCACTTTGTGTTCCTCCATCTAGAAGCTTACAAAGCCAAGAAAATCATTTGGGCTTTTCCAAATAGTTTAAAGGCTTAGCAAACTTACAGTTTATAAATGTGTCTCGTTATTTTGGAATTTAGAAAACAGAAATGATACTGGTAATACTTAAGTAATGTACATGATTTTGAAATGGCGTTGCCTCACAGGAAAACCTTCCAAAAACAGGCCTCTCTGAGATTAAGTCTGTCCATGAAAACATTGAATTTAGTTTTCATGTTTTCAGTATCAAGCAAAAATGAGAAAACATGAAGCAAGGCACCACATGACTTCATGGAGAAAGCAAATTGCATACGGCTCAAAGTCTTTCTGTGAATATTGAAATACATTGAAGTTAAAAGCAGTAATCAAAAGAAAATTACAGCCTGAATGGAATCTGGAAAAAAACAAATGAAAGCAATAAAGTAGTTTGTATCCTTGGGTAAAGACTGGATATTATATTTTTAATATCAATCTTGTCTTTTGTGTTAGGTTCTTTAAAGCCTTCTGTTTAATTACAAGCATTCACAGTTAAGAGACATTTTTTTGTGAATATCAAACTTATTTACTCTAATTAGAAAATTTCAGCTTTGCAAATGGCAGCAATGGTCTAGGAGCGTAAACCTCTCACATTACTAGAAAACCTGAGAATTAATAACTGAGCTCAGAGCAGATTTTTTCTCTGAATGTGGGAAAAAATCCTATTACTCCATTTGGCATCTATCCTTTCCTTCCACAGATCAGACGCACCGGTGTCACTACTTTCAATGAAAAGGAAATTCACCATTTTATTTTAATTAGTTTATCTTTACTCCAGTTCTTTATTTAATTGGCGTGTTCTTTGTAACGAGGAAATGAGCCTCTCTAATTGATTCACCTTAACGAGGCTTATTCTAAATGAGTAAAAACACTAGAACACTTTTGTTTGTAAACAGAATCTTCTGAAAATTAGGAGAGCCTCCGTCGCCGAGGGTTACGGCTGGCACTCAGGCTGGCGTCTCACAGCAACATCTTCTAAATGTAAATGTGAAATAGAGTCTTTCAACAAAACACCAGCTGGTAGGTTCACTCTGAGCACAGACAAGAAACAAAACTGAATTACAACCTAGTCATTTTTTTTTAAATATATATATTTTTCATGCCAATTTTCTCAGTATAGGAGGCTGGCGCCGACACGCTGTGACATGGTGTTTGGTGAAATACCTGCAAAAAAAACAACATGATTCTATTTATCCTTCTGAATTGAAGGCAACATTTTTTTTTCACAGATTTATAGAAAAATTCAATTTTACCTGGTATTACTGGAAGCAACTGCCTAGCCCCCAGTGCAACTTTCATCTTGACCCTTTTGTCTGTGACAAAAGGTGTCCCATTATGTAGTCAGTCTTTTAAAAATAACCCAAATAGATCTGTATTATAAGCTAAAAGTGGCTTCTTTTGAGATTTGCTGCATGAGAAAGGCAAGTAGAAATGACTATGGTATGAACTTTTGTATTAAATGTCAAGGTCCACACTGAGTAGCTGGACTTGAGTTGTTTGTTTGTGCAAAGCTTGAGGGAGTGGGGGGGATAGCATAAAATAGTTCAGTGACACTTGAGAATCAGCCTGAGAGCAGAAAATGACATAAAATGGCAGACCCATGGTACTACTGGAGCTCCAGAGATCCACAGCTCAAGTGGGAGAATCTGCTGACAGAGATGCTTTCTTTAGCAAGCAGAGACGAATATATAGGAGGATCCAGGCAGTTAATACAGGGCAATATTGGAAAGAAAACTGTGCGGGTGGTCACTTTCCTGAAGGCAAGCAACTCTAAACATACGGTTTAGACCTAAGCAATTCCTTTTGGCAAAATGGCCCCTGATAATCTGTAGTAATACTTTTATAATGGGTTTCCATTAAGCTTTAGAGTGAGGTGGAGCTTTGTTACCAGAAAGAATGGGCAAAATAAATGTGTCTCTTGATGTGTAAAGCTGGTAGAAGCGCACAAAAAAAACAACTTCTAGCTACAGTAGCAGAAAAGGTGTCATGACTCAGGGAGCTGAATTCACATCTTTATATGTTCTTTTTTTTTTTTTGAAAAATCAAGTCCAGTTTCCTTTCCATTGAATTCGGTGCCTTTTTGTGCATTGGTCTCCTATAAAACGACCCAACGAAATGCTCTAAAGTGTGTGGCTGTAATCTTACAATGTGTAATAAATTATTTTGTACTGATTAAAATACTCAAGCCTGTGTTCAGAACCAGTCAAAGTCCTCCAGTATCATCTAAGGCAGTTAGCAGGTATAAATGTACATAAAACTTCTCTTTTCTATCAATCTGCCTCCCTTCAACAACTAAATGATGCTGTGGATGGATGAGTAAAGCTTTAACGACATTTTCACCACTGCAATAGATTAGTTTAGTGTCACCGCTGGGAGGAGGGAAGCAAAGTGAAAGGTGGAGTGAGAAGGAAATTTGTGAACATAAAGGAACATTTTACTGAAGCTCCAATTTAGAAAAAACAAAATAATGTCATTGACATGCTAATGAGTGTTTTAATGAATTAACTTTGTACTTGGTTAGAGTATAGTCTGGAGACTTAGCACATTACCAGATTGATGTTTCTCCATTAATGCAGTAAATGAATACCCATTAGTTCACTTGGGAACAAAATGGGTCTGGGGATTAGTTTGGAACGTTTCTGTGTAAACTCTCAGATATTAAAACAAGAGAGACGTGAATTCAAGTAAATCTAATAAGTTTACCATTGCACAAAAAAATTGGAGCACTGTATAAATCATGTACACTGAAACATCAGCTGATTTAAGAACACCAGGATTTGCTTTAGTTTTTGAGAAAACACACAAAAAATACATATTTATTTTTTACTTAACCACTTCAGTCTAAATATATTTAACATTCATTATATTGGCGTTGGTAACCGTTAGAACTAGTCACTTTTAAAGCATTTCCAATTAGTTTCTTTTATATGATTATCTATAATATGTTCAGTGGATCAGTCCTGTTGTTATAGTGACGTTTGACTTCATTAAGTCAGTAGAAAACCTGTAAGCCTCAGTAAACTTTAGTGGTGCATTTAAAAATTGTCCATATTATTACTGAGGATGGTTTTTGAACTACGAGTTCATATCAAGCAAGAAAGTGCCTGTCCTTTTCACCTTTGAGGACGAAGACCCATTATTTCTGGCAAGCATTTTTTCACAGTAGTCTAGTTTTAGTTTTTCAGGGAATTTGATTTAATAGAGAGGAAAGTTGCAAGGCAAAATATTTAAAATACATGGTTTGTTTCTGTGGTATAAAATTACTTCTAGATGAAGCAACAAGCCCCTCACCAGGAGTTGGTCATGTGAAAGTGTTCAAAAGTTTCAAAATGGCTACAATTTTTACATCACATATTCATTCTGTGAAAACAATGTCTACTTGACAAAATGTCAGAGAAACTATGTAAATAGTGAAGGGGCTCACCAAAATAAACCAAACAACTTGCATGCTTACAGAATTAACATTTCTGAATGTTAATACATTGTATTTGTATAGCTCCTTTCAGAAACAAGGCCTTTCAAAGTGCTTCATATCATAAAAACACAAAAATACAAAGCAGTAGAGTCAACAATTGAAGAATTACATTTTGTCAAGTGCCATCATTACACATCGGATTGTTGATTAATGTTTCATTGATTACATTTCAAATTGCACATTAATCATCATATCATTTTTGCAGCAGTTAAATTATTTGTTTCTTCTCTCATTAAAGAAAATCAATAAAATCATATTTTAGATCTGGGTGCAAATACTGTGATACCCTGGAGTTCTGATAGTTTTATTTAATCTCATTTCGTCTCCGGACTCTCCCACCGGTAAAGTTTAGAGTTTGTTTTAAGTGATTTTTGAGTGAATTGTGATAGTCAGTCATCATAATTTTTTTTGTTTGTTTTTTGCTTGCATACATTGCTTACCTATAAAACACACACACAAAAGAAGGAATCTAGATATATGGTTAGAATGGCTTTCATGCTCTCTGAAGCTGCTTCAGCTGAACTGCACAGAATTGAGCCTTTCACCATGTTGGGGAAGATATACTATCACAGTCACGGCAGTTTATTTCCAGGGTTCCCAATTTCCTTCCCTTCAGCTTTCCTTCCCCCTGTGCCGTCTGTCTGTCCACCGCTGTGCTCCTCAGGGATGTTGTGGAGGTGTGGTATTTAGATACTGGGGCAGCGGTTATCAATCAACCTGGCCCCTGCAGGATATCTGCCTTGGATTTCTCGCCACTCCTCTCCAAATTGTTGTTAAACTCCATTGGGCATCACACTTGACTCAGTTGAGCTCAACTGTGCAGTGAACATTTTTGTGCATTTTTTTTTATTTTCTGCGTGAAAATGAACTCTTATCTCTCGGGTTCAGGACTGCTGCCACTGCAGCCATTCTGCCTGGCTGTTCGCTCTCTCCACCCCGTTAATCTGCCTACAATTTTCAGATCACCCAAATCCCAGGCATTTGTGCAAACATCAGCGTTAACTACTGCGCACGGATGCGGCTATCCCTTCAAATACTTTCGCTTCTTGGCGCACCAATCACATGTGCAAACTGCTGCATGATGCAGTGACAGATTTATTTGAGAGCAAAAAAAAATCCAACCATTGTTGCTAAAATCTGTTGTGCTTGAAGTTTAAAATACGGCTTATTTTATTTACACCTCCTGTAATTTCTGGTGCGGAGAATAGCTGGTTATGTAACCATGGCAGGTCATAATATTGTCACATCTGTGTACTTAGATCAACCTCCCTGTAGAGAGAGAGATAGAAAAAAAAAACCCTTAGCCACAGGTCACTCATACAGTTCTGTGCTTCATCACAGACATGTAGGAACACCTGTTAGTAAGAAATGTACCATTACAGTCGGTGCTGCTTTGGTAGTGGCACACACAATGGCTTAGCATTTTAATTCTTATGGGGAAAAATAAATCCTCTTCTGAAGGTAATCTATTCCACCCATGCCCTCAAACATAGGCAAAGTTAATCAGGAAGGCAATGGTGCAATCAGAGATGTCTGCAGTAAAAGCTCAAACGCAGAACACCTCAAAGAACTGTTTTAAGATGGTTCATTAGGACTCCTTCTTAAAATGACATTTCCATTGCAGAGCCCCAGGCATGAGCTTAAAATAGAGCACCTGTGGCGTAGTGCTAGTGGCAGAGTGGATTAAATCAAAAGTGATTTTCTTTTATTCAACATCAGTGAGAATACATAACAAAGGATGAAGGCTTCTTTTGCTTCATGGAAAAATAAATGAACCCAAGCAAGTGGAATTTGTCAGCATTGAGGCAAAGCGAACAAATTCTGGCACTTATTTGGTAATATTTGCCTGTCAATACTACAGTTATTCTTCCCTTTCTATTTAATGGCCTCTAATTATCACTCAGTCACTGATGAAGTCAATGTGTTATTTTATGAAAGTAAAAAATATATGTCAACAAAGGTGTAACGGCATCCGCAGGTTGGGTGTTGGTCTGCTTAACGGTGTGTTCCCACTGAGCCAGGCCTCAAGGTACATCAGGGCAGAGAGAAGTGTCTAAGAAAGCTAAGCAAGTTTACCTAGATTCAAAACTTTCTCTTTAGATTTAGGACGACTCAGGTGGAGTGAAGCTTAGCGACAGGGCAGACACAACTCCAGAAAACCAGACAAAAATCCACTGGCACCCCTGAACCAAGATATCATCCAGCCACAATCCACAATGAAAGATAGCCTCAGGTCTTCTGGTCTGCAATATAAGGAGTTGGCAACCATAATCTCTTTGGGTCTGATTCCTAGTAAAAAGCGCTAATTTTGCAAGAGCATAAAAAAATTGCACATGCAGTGAGTGCGAGTGCTGAACGCAGTCTAAAAAGTTTGCATGTGCAACTGATTGCAGCTGAATTTAACTCCACAGCCTCTCACCAGGAGCCATGGGCAGCTATTTAAATGCAAGCTTCTTCAGCAGCCTTGCTTACCAGCCAGCCTCCTTGGATGTGTTCCAGTTAATTAATGGCTCAATTTTCTTCTCAGCATTTCAACAAGTTTCGTTGATTCAAATCTGGTATGTTGAAGAAGGGGGACATATAAATCTTGCAAGACCCCGGCCTTCCGAGATTTATTCTAATAGCAAACTCACAATGCTACACATCACTTTGCTAATATAATAACTGATCTGGTTACACAGCAAAAAAAAAAAAAAAAAATCTAAATGGATTTTCACAGAAAATTTGCAATGGCATTGAGAGACTTTAAAGGAAGAATGAAATGTGGATTTTTATATGGAATTTTGCAGAAATTATATCAAATGACTATTTGCCACTGAGTTAATCACAAAAGATAAACTTATCACAGATAATTCAGATGAAACAAATGTGATTCCAATACCCATTAGCAAACTTCCAACGTTTCAACACACAAAATTTTGCTGTCTGAACTAATCTTTAGCGTTTTCCCTGTGTACTAGTTAGGATAATGATGTTTGTACTTGGCCCAAAGCACTGCTGGGTCTGTGTACTGCTGAGCTTCAGAGCAACTGTGCCACAAACAGGAAATATATCTGCCTAACCTGATCTCTTTCCAAACAAGAAGCCCCACGTTCCCTTATTCATCATGAAAATGCATTTGTGAAACAGACTTTCTGAGGGACAGATCATTATTATCACAGTACATTCATAGAAAAAGTAACAAAATGCCTGAAAGAAGCATTAAACAGAGAAATAAAAGCTGATCAATACTATTCCACAAAGTCGGTGACGGCTGACCTGATTTCATCAGGCTGCTTTTTCCATTACTATCAGGCTCTGATTGTGAAGCTCTCTCGCCTCTTGTTTGCAGTGATGCCTCCTTAGCAAATTTCAAATTGTACAGTAAGAATATATGAACTTTAAACACCAAATATAAAACTGAGGTCGCTAAACAAGAACACCCAGCAGACAAACTAGGCCTCTGCAACCTTATACAAAATTTATATTTTTAAGATGGTGAAACAATGAAATGTCAAGCAGTCCAGTGTGTTACACAAAACAAACTATTCTATTAAGCATCTCTGCAAATGGCTTTTTGTTTTCTAGCAGTCATAGCTGAGAAAATTATAACAATTTCTTTCCAACTGCCAAGTTGAAGAAATATTACAGTTTGACATTTTTCACACCACTGTTATAGTGGTAGTTTTTTTTGTTTTTTTTTTTACATTCTATTGACATGATCCTTGGGTTTTGGATTTTAATTTTTATTTTGGTTATCATTATTTATTCCTGCTATATTTTCATATTGAGATAGTCATAATTGTAGTTTATCATATTCAATTCTTTGCATTGTGTTTACTTGCATATTTCTTTTGCTCCTTTTTATGCGTATTTCGATTTTCTGCCTCCATATTTATGCTAGACTTTTTCTCTTTGGTTTGAGGATCTGCTTGTGTCTTAGTTCAGCTCCCTGTGTGTCCTCTGCAGTGATTTGTCTCTTTCACTCAGTCTCCCCGCTTCACACTCTCACACAGCTGGCGTGATCCTTTCTTACTGCGCAGACATCAATACATTCAGAAACCCTGTATTATGTATTTCTGTGACATTCTCCCTATGAAGCCAGGTGAGCTTCACAGTGATGGAAAGATAGGTTCTTTTAGACCTATCTTTAACTTTAAATTGATTGCAGCTATGACAATTTCCATGATTAGGGACCAGGGACAGTGGTAGCCCACGGTTTGAATAATTTTAAAATACCTTGTGCAGTTTTATTTGGACCCTTTTAGGACCTTAGAGCAGGTAGATTCTGTGGAACAGGCAAGCTGTGCCTGTAGTTGACACACATACACACGTGAGCATTTGCAGAAAGAGCAGAGCACTATAGCAACAGAGCGCTGGCTCTCTTTAGGAAGAATAATATAACAGCAAAGGATTAACGCACTCCAACAATTTTAAGCTGCATTTCATTTTATCTTAAGTTACCAGAGAGCTCACACCTATTCTGGAAAACTGGACTTACAAGTTAAGTTTTTTATGGAAGCATACCAGTGTTATTTAAAATCAGAGCTATGCACTTTTCTGATAATGAATATGCAATGTGTGCAGTTCCTAAAAAGAGCTCCACAGGTACAGTCATTGGGACTTTCAAATATAGTTTATAAGTTACATTTTATACATGGAAGTTTACAGCTTCAAAGATGTAAATAGCACATTGATGATAAAATACACTCTGTATTACTATAGGAATTAAACCAGTCCTTAAAATGCAAAATAAGACCTAAACATACTCAGCAAAATAAAAGCCTTCATTTTTCACACAGTAAGTCATTGCAGCATTGGGCTTAACACTGCTGCTGGAAATCAACCAGTGTTACAGGTGTTATTATGCTTACTTTTAAAAATGAAGCTTATGATTTAAATATTAATATTAAAAAAATAAAGCCTAACTTTTACATTCTACACTTAATATAAATTGAGAAAATTGTCATATGAAGTAACTAATGGAGCTAAAACTGTCCTCAAAAGACAACCATACTGGGATTTAAAATTAAGACTACAAAGTAAAAGCCTTGAAACTCGTACATACATCCAATGCTACGGCCCCTTCAAAATTTCATTAGGAATTTCCTTGTTTTTTATTTTAAGTTTTTTTTTCACTTTGCATGTTTTCTTCTGACTGAAGGTAAAACTTCAGAGTGGAACAACAAAAGTACAGACTTTAATAGAGGTTCAGTAAATGAAGCTGAGGGTTACAGTAATGACAAGAGAGCCTCCCAACGTTTCAAGATTCTAGTGAAATAGGCAAAATGTTGGTCAGAAATTACTTTAAAAAAAGGTCTGGTTGTGATAATGCTAATTAAGATTATTTGAATTAATTATCAATAGTGAGATACAACAAAAAATATCTTTTGACATGCCAAATGCAATAAAATTCAAAGAAAAGCTGAAATTATTGTTTGCAAAATTGACATTTCTTTTACATTATTTTATCTTTTGAGAGATGCAGGTCTTTTCTTTTGTCTAGTATCACCCTAACAGTGGAGAAGGCATCAGAATGTTAACCTTGTGTTCTATGTCATTTAAAATGGCTTTAAAAGATACAGTTTGATTAATGATCATCAATGCATGCTCTGTTCTCCAATAAATGAGTCACAATGATTTTTAAAAAATCGGCAAAATAGCACAGAGTTAATTAGAAAAAAACAATGATCAATGAAGGAATCTGAACCATGAGCCAGTACACAGATTACCAGTTGCCTAGAATATGAATCATTTTGACTGCTTAATTATATTGTGTGAAAACAAATTGCCTTTAGCACTCATTAAAATGTATTTTTCTTTACAAGTTAATTTACGTCACTGTAAGTCCAGAAAATAAAACATGCCTAATTTGTTGACACTTTGACAGCATTGCCTGCTGTTGTTTTCTTCTTTCTTAAAGCTCTTCTGCTCAGAGCCTGAGTACCGACCTATAAACCTACCTATACTTGGCACATACTTCTGACACAAAATGGATTTAAATCAAAACCCTTTCCACAAGGAGCAGCACACACGTCGAGGCACAAAATAATTTCTTTTCACTTATCGATCTGCTCACTCTCTCAGCAAGACGTCCCCCGAGAACCATTCTCTAAAAACGTAACGGACACCATGAGGAGACGAGCAACGATTCCCAGAGAACATAAAGCGGGCCTAGGGTGATAAAAGTTTTGGCTCTGTACGGTGCCTTGAGAAGCTTATTATATTTTATAGCGGCTTTCTGTGACAGACCAACACAAAATAATAATAATAATAATACAATAATTGCAAACTGGAGTGAACAAAAGGCATCGTGGAGATCCAGCACACAGCAGTCAGATCATGGATGAAGTGGTGGAGATGTTCAAGCAGGATTAGGATTAGAAAATATACTTATTAAGCGTAAAGAGCACTGCTGGTTAGTCATCCGGGAATGGAAACAGTATGGTACAGCAGCAAAGCTACCATGATATGAGTACAGGATTAGGGTTAGTCCTTTGGTATAATAAATGATTTCATGTTCCTGTGCTGAAGCACATCTTAGTTAACATCACTCATAGACTCAGTGGGTGGAATGCTATAAGTCAGTTTATTTTTGTAAACATATTTCTTCTTCAGAGATAAATAAAAAGAACTTTGAAATCAACACATAAACAACTATTGACAAAACTGAATATCTATATGGTGTTCTGTTACGTTCACATGAAGTTATATTACCACCTAGATGTCACACCTGATTAAATAGTACATTTTTTCAGTTTTAATAATTGCCACAAATCAAGGTCCTTTATAATGTCACCTAAAATTTAATGAATAATAGATGTGAATAAACTAACCAAAGGAAAAAAATAAATGTTTTTAATCGAATAGAGGGCATAAAAGGACATGGTTTCATTCAATGACTTTTAAAGAGAGAGTACAACAATGATGCTGAAAGTACGATTATTTGTTACCCAAATCATGCTCCAGAGTTTTCTCACGTGTGTTCGTTCTCTGTAATAGTGGCCAACAGCTCCAGTATGAAGACGTGTCTGTAAGTAGATGCTGACTCCTCAGGATAGAGGAGAAGGTGCTAGACATGCAGACAAACTCATAAACCCTGAAGACAGGCCTGTCCAGTTGCACTGACAATAAATGACAATCAAAAAAGTTGGGGTCCATTGAATTAAGGCTTTTGTTCTCTGAAATTTTGACAGAGCAATACCTGCTTCTTCAACAGATTCATGGTTGCCATAAAGGAACAGAGCCAACATTTTCACTTTTAGGTGGGAACACTCGTCAAAGTGGGCTGCATTGTTAAATATTTTAGCATAGTGTACTAAATTTCAGCTCTTTTTAATATGCCTGGAAGGACGTGAGATGATGTTTAATTTAGCTGAAGCAATCAAAGTCTAGAATATACTTGGTGTAGTCTTATTTTTTTTTTTTAGTTTTAATAAAGTCTTAGTGCTTTTACATAAGAAATATGAAAGCAATTTAAGACGTAACTAAAAGCTTATACAGGGCCTTAAGGTTTAACCTTTAATTTTATGAAGATGTTTTGTATTCATGTCTTTATCTGCAGGATTGACTTTCATGAAACATCCTGCAAAAAAAGGTAATGGAGAATGAATGCTTTCAGCCACACCAGTTGCATACAGACAAGCAAGCTTAAATGCACATTTGTCCAGAGACCTGTAATTATTCGGCATGCTTGAATCATGACAAAATGTCAAATTTCCTTTCTTTCTTTGTTTTTTTTTTTGTTTTTTTTTTTACAAGAACAATAAATTCCAAAGTACTGCTTCCGAATATCTTGATCTTAGCTCATTTTATGATTACAGATCAGAAGAGCAGGTTATCTGAAAGTTTGTTACTGGCAAATAAGCATAGTTTATTCCTCTTTTGCGGCATTTCGGCTTTCAGTTGTGCTGCTGTTTGAAGCAACACATGCTTCATTTCCATCCAAAAAGCAAAAACCATCATTACGCTTGCTTACCTTCCTTTTAGCTTTGAGCTGTCCATGATAATTGTCAGATGAGTCTCCAGGAATCTCACTACCCCACAGTGTCACCCCCACGATGGTGTAAGTGATGCCCATCACCACCAAGGGCAGCACATACAGTAGCACAGTCACTATGATATGATACCTGAGGGGAAAGAAAGAAAGGAAATGTCACAGGGTGTAGGAGAACATAAAAAAAACGTTCACGTTAAAACATTGCGGTTAATCCTTTGCAAGTACTGGCTAATCAGTTTAAGTGTAGAGCAATCACAGTCTGCAGTGCTACAGAGTGGATACAATCCTTTTGAACTCGGCTTCCATTTCAAAATCTGCAATCCAATTTAGCAAGCCAAGCACCAAGAGAAGGTGGCGGGTGGGACAGAATTAATTTTCTTCCTGGCTTAGATTTTTTTTTTTTAATGTTCCACTTTAAGCAGTAATTCACTCCACAGCTAACAATGCCCTGTTACAGCCCTGTTAAGAAGCTTTCATGACTTCATCTTGATCATAAACCCTCACGCTTATTTGATTGAATGTTTCATTTCAAGTGGCATCTTGATCACACACTTTTTTTTATCCATTAAGAAGCTTCTGGCGTAATTGCAGATGGATATTTGACCGCTGTTCTTGATCATTTCTGTAGTTTATTTAAATTAGTTGGTTTCTGGGTACAGCTTTTAGGCATAGACCAGAAATTATTTTGAGTGGGGATTCTGATAACAGCATTTCAATTCTTAATCAAACATGATCAGCTACTCTAAAACAAGTTTTGATGATTTTTACGCCACTTTATCAAAAACGATCAACCTCAGAAAGAAAGTGTGAGAATAATCCATGATTCACCAAGTATAAGCTGACCATAAAATGAAAGATGCTAGAATATGAGTATTGTAGTGAAGAAAGTTTAACATCAAAGCAGATCTAAATTAGATGGCATCAGAAAAAGAAAAAGAAGAACCCTTTCAAGTAAATTTGCAGCTTCCCAGAAGGAATCGTGAAACACCTTTGCAGAAAAACATTTATCAGGAAGCAGTTGCTAAGAAGCAAAATTGATGCTTAAGTATGGTGGTGGCAGCATCATGGTGAGGTGTGTTTTCAATCAGTGGCAGTGGTGCAGCGCAGACAGATGGCAAGATAATTAAGAAATATGACAACTTCAACATCACCTGAAATCAATAGCAAGGTGGTTGAAACTTGGACATACAGTAACTGGACTTTCCAACTAGGCAATGATTCCCACTGAACATAAAACTACCCTTCTGATGTGGATAAAGCAAAGAAATTACCAATAAATTGACCAAATACTTGTTTTTAATTTTAATTAATGTTGCTTATTATTCAGTCAAACTTTTGACCAGGATTATATTTTTACATTTTCTCACAAGAAAAAGACAAATGTCAAAAACTAATAGTGTTATACGTCATTATAACCAATACAATTACATTCTTTCTACCAGTTTGATAAAAAAAAAAAAAGGTGTTCCTTTAACTCAGCCACCACCATAGCTCAAGCGGAAACCTTTAAACCTCTGAAAGTGACATGGAGAGAAACAAATAATCTTTCTGAAATTATATTTCCTCACATAAAGGGGTCATCTTCCATGCGAGGCCAGGCGACATAGCAGATGGTTCTGTGGGGTTGAGCTCGAGTGGTGGAGAAATAGCACAGAGGGAAAGCCAGTACCACTGCCAGGCTCCAGATACTGACGATGACTCCCATGGTGACCTTTGCTGAGAGACGGGGCTTCAGTGGGTGGATGATGGCCATGTATCTGCGGGAAGGAGGTTGGCATTTTGAAAGATGGTCTTTGTGCTTGGACACACAACATAGTTAATTACTGATTAATGGGTTTAATCTTACTGAACTCAATACATGCTAATATTCCACACACAAAAAAATTGTGTCTTAGTGGAAATAAGAAATCTGTGTGAAAAAAAAAAATAATTATAAGAAGGAAATTAAAACAGAGCAGCCTGCAAAGGAAGTCATTTTGCAAGGTTTTGACTGGGTGGAATGACCTAATGTACCAGTTTTACTACAACTTCACTGAGCTGTAAGGAAAAATGTTGGATCTGTTTGTTGTAGTTGCTGCATGCATTGTCTGTTGTGCTGAGAAGCTACATCATTTCCACAAAAAATGATTATTTGATTATTTCATAAGATTTCACATGCAAGTTTATTGGGTGCAAAACATCTGGAGTGTATTTTAAAACAGTGCTTCATTCTGTGCAGAGCAGCGGGCAGAAGCACTGCTGCTCTGCTGCTCTGCTTTCAGGAAAATAAACGAGGCTTTCCTTTCAAAAACATTACTGAAACTCTAAAAGTTACCAGTTACATAAATCTCACTCTGGACGCTGCATGATTTTCAAACTGCTGATCAAAAAGCTTCAGAGCTGCAAATTCAGTTTCACTGGGGAGGTAACAAACAGCAACAAAAAAAAGGGGCTTTTTCCTCTGTTACCAGAGCAGCTCCCTGAGGGACAACAACACAGATGCTTCATCCAATCACAAGTAATTGTGTGAAACTGCATTACACTGGCCCCAACACTAGATCCCTAATCAAGTATTTGCAGCAGGGTGATTTATGAACCAAGATTGAAAGACAATGTTGGCTGATGTGATGGAGTTGAAGGCACTGAGAAATACAGCAGTAGTTGTGCAGCAGCACCAGTGTGTGTTGTAATAAAATGCAGATACCTGTAGATGCACTTGTTTTGATTTTTTTTGTTTTTCAGCTGCAGGAAAATAAGAGGTTATATTCACTAGCAAATATTTCTGAATTTGTATTTTGGCCAGTGATGGAATGAAATATTCAAGAAGACAATGTTGTGGACCTAAAAGAAGTTACCATGCAAGATGCTCACTCTAGCAGCTAAACATCAAAATGTAAGTCTTCAAGACTCAACCCTGGTTTAGATTTTCACAATGGAAAACATTGCAGTAATGGTCCCCTGATTTTGAGATCTATTGAAGATTTATTACACATTAAATCAGGTCACTGACCAGAAATTGACCCCTAGTCCTTTGGGACAATGGAGAAGCAATCTAAACACATATCTGTGTTTAGCAGATGGACTGAAAACAGCTGCAAAATTAGTGGCTTTTAGTCATGTTTTGTCTCAGTTCTAAAAAAATGTGTCTACTTAGAATCCGTGGCAAGTTTGATGAGATGGGCTCCTTTACTTAAATAATATTCATATCTCAAATTCTATTCAAATTGTTTTGCTTGCTGACATTTTTGTTGTTGAAGAAAAATAAAATAATTCTTTTTAAATAAATATTTTAGTTGAAAGGTCAAGTCGTCTTTGAAATGTTGATGCAGATTTTTATTGGTGTAGCTGCTCCTGCTAAAAACAGAAACATGGTTTATTTTGATGTTTTGATGCTTGTAATTCTGATATCCTATAATTTCCTGTTTTGATTTGATTAACTTCGTTGTTTTCCTTGCAAATTCTAAGAGGAGATGGAGAACTTAATAAGTAAGTGCTGCTAAGAAAATGCAATAGGTTTTGTTTTAGCTGAATTATTCAGCATTGCATAATGTCCATCCAGATATGTAATGTACATAGTCTTTGTAAAGAGTAGGTGAGTCCCTCCAAAGAGTGTGAAGCTCATTAATGAACATTCTGGCTGACTATGCACAAACAAAATAAAAACTTTACATTAGTGACACTCAACAACTAGAGATATCTTCCCCAAAGACAAAGTTTGTTATATCAAAACTTATGGTCGTTCCAAATGATTACTTTAGGAGAATGAATTTGCTTTCTTACAAAATGTAATGTTAATGGTAATACATGAACTTAGCATCAGGACCAAACTGAGCATGACTATGAAAAAAGCAACAACATCAAAGCAGCAAGATAATAACAATAATAAAAGCTCTTACTAATAAGAAAGTGCTTGCTTATCATATCGGAAGAATGTTCAAAATAATGATTTGGTATTCAGATCAGGCCAAATTACAACCTTTTGCCTCTGAGTGTTTTGTTTACCATAGAGGACTGGAGGAGAACTTTGTATAATTTGTGAAATTTACAGAAGTAGTGTCATTGTTTGGGATAAAACTTAGTTTTACCCCCCAAAATAGTTTGGGAACATTAGCTAATGCATAAATTCAAAGATGGAAACAGAAATGTTATCTGTTTGGGAAACAAATCCCATCAGAATGTGAATCGTGTAGAGGAAACATGAGACTTAACACACAAGTGGGTCTACAAGAGGATAGATAAAGAGGAATTAAGTTAATGTTTCGGAATGGCCAAGTCAAATTCTTGACCTAAATCCAGAGGAAAGGTTGTGGAGGGAACTGAAGCGGACGGTGCATATGAGTTGAAACCGTTCCGCACAGCTGAATATGAATATGCATGACTGATCAGGTTTCACTAGAAACTTTAAGTTGCAATGTTTTCAATATGCATTAGTTTTATTTAACTCTATAACTATCATCTACTTCAAACACTCATAATTAAGCCTATATTTATGAACAATTTAGGCATCACTATATCTCTTTTTACCAATTTAACGGAGGAAGTGCTGTTCTCTAGCTGACGGTGTACATAAGTGAAATAACTCGGCATAAAAAGTTTGGATTGCCTGCTGTGAATTCACTCTTTACGCAAAAAAACTTGTCTTTCTTTTGCGGCAGCCCCCATAAACATGAAAGCCTGCAGAGAGATTGCAGGAAGGACAAATTCACGAACGATCACGAACTGTGGCTTCTGCCATTTCAAGACATCAGAGCGGAGACAGCGCCATACCAGGGTTAAGGAAAGCATGACCGGAGGTTACATCTGCATCATGTAGGCTAGGTCATGGCAATGTTCTCTTTCTCAGTAAACAATTTGTGAGATTCGAGGGGCACTGCAGGCCAAAAATACCAATTGAAGTTGCAGTAGAGGAGCCAAAACGAGCTCTGCCCGAGGAAATACATTGTTTTGTGTCAAGGGGAAGCACTGTGCTGAGGAGACACCTCACACAACATCACAGCACGCTCAACATGCAAACTTAACAACACTGCTGTTCCTTCCTTTCATCTTTTTTTGTTTTGTTTTCTTCATCTTCGGCTAGTAGATGAAGCTTTCATAGAATAGAATAGAATAGAATAGAATAGAATAGAATAGAATAGAATAGATCAGATCTTTATTGTCCCCCAGTGGGGAAATTATGATGGTTCAGTGATTGAAGCCCAGCTGAAAGTGTTGAATTTCCAAATAACTGGAAACCACAGAGCAATAAGAAACAGACCAAGAGGCAAGAAAGGAGCAGGAATGTGTGAGAGAAGAAAGGATGACTGCATGTGACGGAAAACAAAAAGCTTAGAGCGTTAAAAATGGGGAATCTTTTCTAACATGCTGGCACAAACTCCCATTTGCAAAGCTACTGATTCAACCTGATTGCAGTGTAACAAAAACGAATATATTCTCAACTTTATTTTCTAATAAAAATCTAAAAAGTGTGACGTGCCTATCTATGTATGCAGCCCACCTGACTTAAGATTTGTAAGACCGCCTTCTGATATAATTTTGCTGATTTTTAAAATCATTTGTCATTGAAACAAAGCTCATGTTCAGTCAGAGTATGTGGTGAGCATCAGCGAGCATCCATTTTCAAAAATTGACACATTTTCTCTGTTGGATTCTAGCTGAGCTTTGACTAGACCATTTTAATGAATGTATATGATTTGAATTAACCTTTCCACTGTAACTCTGGCTCTTAATGAGGTTTTCCTGCTTGCTGATAAACCTCTATTTATGTCTTGCAGGAGGTTCTCTTCAGAGTTTTCATGTATTTGGTTTCATCTACTTGCCAATCAGCCAGTTTCCCAGCCCAAGTTGAAGAAAGCAGCTATTTTCACAAGTTCAGTCTCTTACACCTCACAATCAAAGCTCATATTTTAATGGCTTTGTTTCCACAATGGCTCTGTTCCTGTTACTCCTCCATAAAGGCCATATTTGTAGAGAGCACGCCTAATTGTTGTGCTGTGAACGGATTATCATCCCAAGATGTGAATCTTAATTGGCCAATCTTTCTAGGAACGCACAACCATGACCTGCCCGGTCACAGCTGTGATGGTTTACATTTGTACTATTCACTTTTAGTTTTCAGATTACTGACCAGACCGATATTCTATGCTTGCAATATTGATTTAAGAGCTAAACTTCCCCACAACTTTGTCCCTGACCTGTCTGCTGTGGTTCTTGGTGTTTGTGATGTTGTTTCTGTAGTGATGCTCTTTAACAAACCTCTGAGGCCTTCTTGGAACAGCTGTGTTAACATGAATAATACGCAGGTGGACTCTAACTCTGTGAATTTTGAAAGCTATTTGATGTGCATGGTTTTATTTAGGGGTATCATGGTAAAGAGGTTTGAAGAGTTTTGCATTTCTTGGTTTTCTTGTTGTTATATAAAAAGGTAAAACAAAGGTAATAATTTACTTAGACTTTTAATTTGCTCAACATGTTATGTTTGTCTAAACGCCAATAAAACCACTCCACGTTTGTGGTAGCAATATGAGAGAAAAAAAACAACAACAACAAAAAAAAACAAACATGAGAGGATGTCCTCTAGGGGAAAATTAATATCAGGGTGGGGTAATGAAGAGGGCAAGAAGACAATTGGCAATTTCAAATCAAACTGAAGTCTTGGAAAAGATATAAAAGCCGAATAAACCGCAATTTATCTTCAAGAATTAAATACGAAAAATAAGTAAGCTTTAATGAAGTCTAATTCAATTCAGTTTACCAGTGCTGGTGTAGCCCTGCATAATTAAATTTAATGCAATCATACTATGTGTGTGTGTGTGTGTGTGTGTATGTGTATATATATATATATATA
>NW_006799983.1:470012-511382 GCF_000485575.1 Poecilia formosa | reverse complement strand
TATATATATATATAAGTGTCCCTATAAGTTCAATAAAATTCCGTCATTGTGATGAAGAACTGAGGTCAATAGACTGAGAATTACTGCATCATCTGAACTATTATTAATGTTAATTTCCATAGACCCACCTGTCCACAGCTATTGCAGTCATGGAGTAGATGCTTGCGAACACAGATGTCACTGGGAAGAAGTTTTGGAATTTACAGTAGGCTTCCCCGAAGTACCAGTCTCCATGGACAGCGTAGATAAAGTTTATCAAAGCGTTAAAAGCGGCCATCGACGCGTCCGAAAAGGCCAAGTTAAGCAGAAAGTAGTTGGTCACCGTCCGCATCCGCTTATGGGCGAGAATGATCCATATCACGATGAGGTTTCCAAACACGGCCACCGCCAGCACGGAGCTGTAAGCGACAGACCAGAGAGCGATGCGCCACGGCGGCTGCACGAACTGGTTGGTGTAATTCGATGTTACATTGGATCCGTTGTGTGGGGTACCCATCCTCCTCTGCTTTTATCCGAACTTAGTTAAGATCAAATCTATCAATATATGTTTTTTTTTATTATTATTTTGTCCTTTAATCTACTTATTGAAGCGCAAATCTGGATTGGCAGAAAAGGATTTGCGCATAGGCGCCATTGCGCGCAAATTAAAGAGTCCTCATCTTCCTCGATGTCGGTCTGCAGTCGCTCTGGACTGCTCTCCAGTCCGTGCGTAAACCAGCTGTGATCCGGTGCCTGTTGAATGTGGGTGTGAACGCACAGCCTCCTCCGTCCGCAGCAACGCGCGAAGTGACGCACAAGTGCACCGAACAGTGAAACAGATTGATCGATGTGTGGCTGCTGTTTCAAACTTCATGAATAACAAACAACATGAGCTGTCTGTCTCCGCAGTGTATAATCTGTCACGGCACACTGAGGTTTCTTTATCTCCAAAATGATGTTGTGACAGCAGCGTTCCAGATACAGGATATGAAATGTGGCTGGGAGACTTCTCTTTAACTCACCTTTTGAAGAGTTAATTGTGGTAGAAATCCTCCAATTTATTGTCACAAAGTAAATTTCCACCTTGTTAAAGCCTTATTGATTTGAACCTTTTCACATAGTTTCAGCCACAAACTAAACAATGAGTTCAGAGAAATTAACTTACTTCTCAGAATCCTGGCATTTCTCTTTGAAATATACTTTTTGATTTATTCTTGTGTAATATTCTAATTTTCTGAGACGCTGAAATATGGATTCTCATTATCCGTAAGCCATCATCATCCAAATTAAGGGTTTGAAATATTTCACTCTTTGTGTCATGAATTTGAGTTTTACTTTCTGAAAAATTGCTGAACTTTTTTCTTGACAGTCTATTCTTTTGAGCTGTGCTTTTATGTCATAAGTAAAATACATTCCAGTCAGTCATGTTCAGAAGTCATCTAATTAGCAACTGGAGTCCATCTAAATGGAGTTTATAATTTCACAGAACACGGTTCAATCTGTTGTCCAGAAATGGAAAAAGTATGACACAGGTGGGAGAATCTAACCCTGGCCAGAAGTCATGTAGGTGAAACAGCAAACATGTTGAAGAAGGTTCTCCGATCAGATGAAACCAAAAGTCATCTAAAACACGAGTGGAGGAAAACTGCGTCATACTGAACAGACCACGTTAAATGCAAAGGCAGAATCATGCTCTTTAGAAAAATAATCAATCTTTATTTGTAGAGCACCTTTCATAAAGTTAGGTGTCACACAAAGGTTTAATGCTGAAGAAGAGACATTGAAGCACAGGCCACACTAAAATTATCAAATTAAATTGAGATACGAGAGCAAATTATGATCTTGATGATAAACTGTTAAGTGTGAGAAAATCGAACAATAGAAGCAGATAAACTGGGGTAGAATTTAGATCAAAGTACATTCAAATGTTCAAATGGTCCAGTCAAAGTAGAGAGCAGAATTGAATTGAGATTCTATGACTTTTGAATTATAGTTCACAGATGCTCTGCAGCCGATCCGTCTGAGCTAGTTTTCAAAAACAAATGGGTAAACAATTTAATCTCCACATATAGAAAACTGGTAGAGACATAATTAAAAATACTTTCAGGTTTAAGGGTGATACTATAAAGTACTGATAAATGAAGACTTAAGACGTATGACAGCCTTTTTGGGACACATTTGTAGAAAACCTTGAAAAGCAAGTCATTTTCCTTCAACTTCATAATTATGCAATACCTTGGCTTGGTGTATCGCACATAATTCCACAAAAATACTTATAAGGACATAAAGTGATAAAATATGATAGTTCAAAGGGTATGAAAACTTTTCAAGGATTTGTATTTTATGCAACTTGCAGTATCAATTTTAGAGTGGAGCCGTCTTAAGACTACAACTGATGGTGGAGCAGGAGTGAAGCCTTTTCTGCCAGGGCAGCACACATAACAAGCAGGCTGACGTCCCCTACAGACACCAAACTGGTCACATTAGATAAAGCCGCTTCGTCTGCCTACACGGCAACTGGAATAAATAGTGTGGGATACCAGCATTTCTTTGCAGGCTGAATAAATTCAATCAGTCATGTAAAGCTTTTGAGTGCAGCCCACAGGTGATTTTACTCTTTACACGCCACATCAAGAAATGTGCTTTCATTCGCAGGCGACTCGCAGTGAATGAGGATGTTAATGAAAGTAAATTTAAATAAAAAGTGAAAATAATTTAATTCTAATTTTGGAAGGTACATTTTTACTCAAATCAAACATAAATTTTCAAAAGTATTGTAGGTAAAAGTTTAAACATTATTGCCTCTCTTATTTTGGTAAAAAAAAAAAAAAAAATCCATCCATTCATGTATTTCAGTTTTTTCTACAATAAATTCGTTTATGAGAAAAGTCCCAACTACTTTCATAGGTTTTAGAATAATTTAATATTACATTTTTCTTTTGACTGGTTGTGATATTTATGTTTTGAAGGGGCCCAGCAAGATTTCCAACTTGAATCTGATTGTCAAGGTTTTTGCTCCCTTATGCCGCCTCATCTTCTGCCCAAACTTGAAAAGGCTTTCTTCCCCCAAAAAGACGCAGGAACAACTCATCTTGTTGTTTATATTTGATTAATCTCTTCTTTAGATGAATCTCATCGACAACATTTGAACAAACATGTGGTCACATGAGCAGTGGTTCACATGAGTAGGTCACAGAGTAGTCAAAGAGTAGGTTGAAAACCTAAAAATAGAAGAAATATTAGTTACAACAATTAGTTCATTTGAACTTTAAATAATTATCTCATTTGTCAAGTAATGATTTAATAATTTACTTGTACGTTAACAATGAATGAATAAATAAACTATTCCAAACATTGCATCAAACAAATTTATTTTGGTCTTCTGAATGCAATTTGAATGACATAAACTGTGAATAATGCCCATTCCTACCAGTGGTGTCTTTGAGGAAGCTTTCAGTTGAGGTTCTTTGTCTGAAGAGAGATCATTGTGAGCACAGGTGTGCCACAGGTGTACCTTATGGATTTGGCTGCTGATCTTGAGAAGTGAAAGGGATGGGTGCGCTTGATTCTTTAGCGATGTGCATGCCAGTTGGGTGGAGATGGTAAATACATTCAAAGGTGTACCGTTTGCTGTTTTGACTCGACACTGATAAAGAATTTGCTGATATTATTAATATAAGCTAAAAGGACCAACCTGAAAGACTTGGATTTCATCAGCAGAATACCAAATGAAATATGCATCTGCAATTACTGCAATTACAAGGAGGGTTTGATTGTTGTTATTGCAGCAAACATTTTCCACTGATTAGGGTGTACATATTTTCGACATACCTTTCTTTAATTGAATATAAACATTTTTTTCTTCATCATTTGAGAGGTGCCAGTCTTATTTTTAACAGGCTTTTTGGTCAAAACTAGATTTAAATATAAATCTGAATGTGTCTGATATATTTATTTGTCTTTTTGCTGTTGAACTTGTATCATTTCCACTCAGAAATACTGATTAAAATCTAGTCAGCCAAAAAGTTTGCAGATTGTTATGTCAGTTTTGCATGATTAAATTCTAACAGTTTTATTTCTGCTTCACCATCTTTAACTTTAAATGGACTGCATCTAACACAGACTTGTATTTCATGGGGTTATCATCGGCCAGAACATTAGATTTTTTTTCTGAAAAACACAGTGCTGCAGGAACAGTCCGCCTTTGAGGAAATTACCTAAGTAGAAAGCTACACAAATCATCCGGGCCATTAGAATTATATCTTACATCACCTTTTTACAGGTTTAGTTTCTCTGTTTAAATCACACCTTTTTCCACCTACAGAGCATTACTAATTATGCTGGAGTAAAATGCAACTGCGGGAAGGCTCTGTTGCAGAAGCGAAATCTGTAATACCTCTAATTTAAAGAATCACTGAATCATGTCAGATGTCGGAATGAGAGATGCTGTATTAAAAAAATCAGATGTTCTGATCTGGCCTGCTTGAAAGAAATAGTATTAGGTGATGTAGGTTCCAGCTGAATTTCATAACAGAAACTTGTAACTTTGGGGTTTAATTCCTGGAATTTGTTAATGAAAATCACTGCTAATTATAAACCAGTCCAGAGAATAAATATCACAAATAAACAAATAGTCATATGTTTAGATGAAATGAATCCCTGCTATTTGTATGAAGTCTGGGACATGTGCTTGTGGACTGTTTGTGACAAGTCTATTATTTCACTGAAGTGTGAAATGTGGCTATATAATGAAAAAGTCTCTAATAGAAATACTGAGCCTATATTTTCACTCTGCAGACTCAGTTACTCTGAATCACACAGTCGGCCAACAGTTTAATTTACTAACACTTGTAGAAATATTTTCCTGTGGTCTTTCACAAAAAAATTTAATGACATTATTATGTTGTTATTAAAACACCCCTTGGGCTTTCTCATACTTTTCACAAACTTCAATGTAATTTCAGGAATTTTTCTTTAGATAGAAAATCTTGTTCATTTGTGGTTGACCCCTCTTACTTTGAAACCCTAAATAAAGCACAGCTCACCTGTGTGTAATTTAACCTCAGTAGAAACACGTCTCTTCTGCTTCTATCCTCAAAGGTTTGCTAGAGAACATTAGTGAGCAAACAGCATTATGGAGACCAAGGAATACAAAAGGTGTGAAGAAGTTTAAAGCAGATTTAGGTTACAAAACAATATCCCAAACTGAGCCTTTCATTCTCAAAAAGTGGAAGGAATATGGGACAACTCTAAACCTACCAAGCCATGACTGTCCATATAAACTGACTGTCCATACAAACTGACTGGAGATTGTGAGCATTAATCAGTAACTTCATTTTGTCAAGAACTAATTTAATTGTTGGCTGCCACTTTAGCAGCAGGCCACTTAACAAACTCTACACTGTGCTATTTAAAGGACGCTTCTCAGTATTTTGTCAATGCAGGAGCTCCTATGAATTGCCTTTTGCTTACTTATTAAGTTTGGCAACCTTCCTAATCATACAGTTAGCCACAGCACAATCATAGACAGCCCATCATTGTCTGTTCATGTCGCTGTAACTCTGATAAGCTGAGAATGTGTCATGCTGTTTCCAGTCCCCTGCAAAGACAGAATATGTTAATCAGCATAACACGCTTAAGACGCAAATAGTGTATTACTGGTCTCTCTCTCCCAGCCATTAGGGACAGTTTTTATTGTTTCCGATACATTATTTGGCAGTAGGAGTTCACCTTGGGTCACTGGGTTGATTCCCAGTCTGTCCGCCTCTATCATTGTGTCCATGGGCAAGACACCCGTGATAAACGGACGGCGGAGTCCGGAGACGACAGGCGCTTGAATTCCGTAACAAAAGTATGTTTTTATCTTTTTCTTTTCTTTTTTTTCTTTTTCCATAATCTCTTTCTCTTTCTTACTGTTTATTCAATGTCACATGCTGTTTTTATTTTGTTTGTTAATTATGTAAAGCAACTTGAAATGCCTTGCTGCTGAGATGTTATACAAATAAAATATGATTGATTGATTGATAAATATATTGTAAAAGAAGAACAAATAGTATAAAACCAATCATAAGAGTTGCAAAACAACAACAACAACAACAACAACAACAACAACAACAACATCATTTTAAAAGAAAACATATCCTTTGTTTTTTACAGAAACAACAAAGTTAAATATTTGTTTGAGGCTTTTTGCCAAAAACACTCCTTGTCTGGCCATTGCTTTGCTAATGTGCAGTGCTTGGAAAAGATATGATTCCCACAAGCTCATTCTAATTGAATAATTAGCTCCCAAGCCCCAGTTCAGAATGTGCCTTTGGCGTTTCTCTCTGAGCACATTTCTTTCGAGACTATCAGAGCAGTAGATTTGACACTTCAGTCACATCCCCGTTGTCAGCTTTCGTCGGTTCTGCTTTAGTGCTCTGCCACAACTCGGGTCAGCGCTCGAGGCTATTTGCTTTGATTAACTAAAAATTCAACCAGGAATGGCAGTTTATTTGCCAAAGGAAGAATAATGGACCTCAATTATTTCCTAATTATTCGTTAACTGCTATAAGAGAATTATGCTTTTCCTCAAGAATATCAGGTGCAAGCTTCATTTTGCAGTTGTTTAAGTGGAAATTTGTATAGGTTATAGCAACTATTGATCAAAAGCAGACTGGCAGACAAAAATCAATGGGATGATGGCAGAGGAAATAGTCACACAGAACAATAATTTAAACACAAACTCTAAGGAAATTGCACAGAAAAGAACTGAGCACACAACTGGCTTCCTGCAAACCGTGAAATAAATGCACTTAAAAGCATTTGCTTTAGGCCTTAAAACTTATTTTCTTTAAAGCACATTTACTAGAAGCATTGCAGTAACACAGCTGGCTTAAGCACTATTGATTTTTAAGGGGTCATGTGAAGTGGATTTCAGGTGACACATTTTGTTCAATAAAACTCATGCAGCATTTAATCTCGTTTATATCATGATCCGTAGTTTTCTGTGTTTATTTTCTGAGTTGTTTCTGTGTTTATTGTTATCCTGTTCCCTGTGAGTCTCTGTCTCTGCGTCTTCCCCATTGATTGTTCCCAGGTGTGTCTCTTGTCCCCTTGATTACCCTCCCTGTGTATTTAAACCCACCTGTTGTCTTTGTCTCTTGATGAGTCCTTGTCTTATGTACGTCTTTGTCAGCGTCAGTCTGTTAGTCGGCACAGCTGAACTGGTTAAGTCCTGTGTCGGCATCAGCTCTAGTTTTCAGTCATCAGTGTATCAGTAGCTACCAGTAATTAGCTGCATGCTTACTCTCTACCTGTATTGGACTGTTGAGCTTCTGTCATTAAATATCACCATTTTCATCATAACCTGGGTCTCAGCGTCTCTCCTCACCACCACCAACCACACCCTTGACAGTTTAAAAGTTTAACCATCTTCTTTAAATCACAACTTTTAACGAAAACTGAACATACACTGCCTATGAAAAGCATTTGCCCTCTTTGAAAGTTTTACTCTTTCAACTGTTCAAATCACAAATCAGTCACGATCTACATAATTTGTATGGATACAAAAAATCTCCTACGCACTGAACATCCTCTGGACTTCAATTAAAGGGGCAATATTATGTGATAACGTTTTTGAGCTTCACATCACAATTTAATGTTATTTCCTCGTCTAAAACATGCCTGGAGTGTTGTTTTGATTCTTTTTGTGCCATTTAGTGTCCCCGTATCAGCCATTTGGTGTACGTAAAGAACAGTTGTAAACAGCATAGTGGAGGTGCACTGTTGCCATGTTGAAGGGGATTTGAGGGAAGGAGTCTTAAAAAGACAAACAAATTTCAAGGTGTGAAATTACAAAATCCAAATAGTTTTATTGTGTTCCGGGAAAATACGACGATGGACTGGCGACCTATCCAGGGTGTACACCACCTCTCGCTCATTGACCGCCGGATACAAGCATACCTCGCAATCTCCCTAGGGATACGTGCGTAAAGATAATGGATGGATGGAAAATTTGTGACTGGACTTGAAAAGGATTGTTCACAGTCGATCCCCATGAAGAATGGACAAACAACCCAACACAAGGGATGAGAACTTTTTGGAGACTGTACTAGTTTTCAAGCAAGCCTGAAAAAGCTTCTTTGACTCAGTACCTGAAAAAAGTCCTTTGAAAAATTAAGGATGTCTCAATCGACAATCTGGGTGCTTCTACGAATTGCATTTCAAAACAACCTTGCCTTCATTTTCTGCTTCCACTATAAATGTGAAATATGCTTTACTAAAAAATCCCTCCAGTTTTTACTCAAGCAAAACGCAGCTTTTAATAAAAAAAAGTTTTTGAAGTTTCCTTCAATTGCTATTAAGTCCTTCGGCTTAATAGCAATTGTAGTCATTGTGCAGGAGGACACAGTTGGCTGCAAAGTGTGATGGTAAAAAAAGAGAAATGAGAATAAAAGTTGTACCTGGGGATAAACATGCTGGGTTAAAAGACGCTGGTGTGGATATAAAAAGGACAAATGGAGAAACTTAGTGACTGTGTCAGAAGGAGAACAGGAGAACTGCTTTCCAGGTTCATGAGGTGAACGTCAAACTGACGGAACATGATGATAAATTTGATCAGCAAAATCACACAGTAAGAAAAGAAATGTGTGTTGTGTGCAAGAGTTAGAGCTAAGGCCAGCAGACAGAATGTCTGACAGCCTGATAAAAGAGCCGGGTTAATAGATGAAAGTGAGAGGTGGCTCTCTGATCACTTACATGTCATTCAGAAACCAAAGACAAGATGTACCCTGCTGCTGTTAGAGTCTTACCTCAGGAGACAAAAAAAAAACAAAACAAACAAAAAAAAAAACATGAAAAGGTTGAACAGAGTCTTTTTTTCATGATGTACAAGTTCAGCTGAATTTCACATTTCTAACAAGGTTCAGCCTGATTTGCAGCCTAAGGAAACTGCTGTCCATGAAAAAGAAACAGCTTTAACGATGATGAACACAACTTGTTTCGGGTTTTCCTTTCTTATTTAACGAGCTTTTATGTTTGTCTTAATATTCAGACCTTAATTAATAGTTTTTTAATTTGGTGCCTTCAATAGAAATGGTGCTAGAGAACAGAAAACAAAAAGATCAATTGTAATAGGAGCAGGAAAGCTTGAACAGCTTGATGTGCTGTTTGTAAACCCACAGTGATTTAAACAAGCAGATAGACCGGAAGTGTTTTTAGATCAACACTTAGTGGGGATTTTATTTTCTAAAACATTTGCTTCAGTATCAGTGAAAGTGGGATACGACACAGCGTACGGTTTTATTAGTTAACCAAAACGAGTTACAATTTAGAAGTCAGAGTTATTGTTTCTCTCCTTTTTTTGCTGGTTTTTTCATTTCCTATAAATTTGCACAACTTTTCTGTCACACTGCTTTGTATTTGCAGCATCTCTGTGCTTTTGGGGCTTATTGTAAAACCAACCTCGTAGACTCAAGGACGTTAAAGTCTCAGTGCTGAAACACAATAAGCTGATTTTCCACCATGATGTGAGTTGAGTAAACAAATGAAATGTGATTATTTTGAAGACATCTTCAAAATGTTTAGACTCTTGCAAATTGAAGGAGATTTTCCCGATATGCTGCACACGAACTGCTGCAATTGTGCCAGCTGAGGAATATAACAGTAATCCTTCTGAGTGCCTCCTCTGTAATTACAACAGTGCTTGTATGATTCACTTCAAAGATTGTGTACACACTGATAACAACTCTGCCTTAATGAGTGTTTTATTCTGGACTAAACCAAATGGTTGCTTTAATGTTGTCAAAGCTATATAGTGTCTCTCTCTCTCTCTCTCTGTGTGTGTGATGGAGCCTTTATTGATGAGAGACACAAAGAACAATTGATGATCTCCTTCTTATGCGTCACATGGATGTTGAAAGGTGTAAATAAGTGTGTGCCATTATCATTTTTAAAAAATATGAGACTAAAGCTGTAATGTTGAACGAGGTGTAGAAAATATCGGAGTGTAGAGGATTTATACGTTTTGATTTTGTAGCTATTTATGAAACCTTAGATGAGAAGATTTAAAGAAGTTGGACATTAACATGCATAAACATACATGCATGCATCAAGCAGCTCACACAATGAACGAGAGTAATTTGGTGTAAATTAAAATGAAAAAAAAAAGTTGAAATTATAAAATATTACATTCATCAATCACATTGGTTGGTATATTTTGCTAAGATGGGGTTGGACCTCTTCTCAGATCCTTCTTTCTAAGTGCAAGGGATTGTTAAAAAAAAGACAAAAAAATCATTGTAAATCAATGAATTTGACCAGACCTTCAATCACCAACAACCATGCTCCATTTAAACTCACCTGAATCCCATTATTCCCCATTGTGACGTTCAGCTTAAGTTCAGTTCAAGCGTCTTCAGAAAATAAAGTGCTGCTCGGTTTTCATCTCCTTGCCCGCCATATTAGCTAAAGGTTTTAAGCAGTTTTGTAAAAAAAATATATTTTACTGTAGAAAGATCCCACCTACATGATACAGAAAATGTTCACATTCAATATTACTACATTGGGAAAAGATAAAGTCCTGCTATGATAACCACAAAAGGGTAAATGTGACACAATTATTTCTCTTTTCACTCCAAAACATCAGCATTTTTAACTTGGAAAAAAATAATGAACTGTATGACTGATGCTGAATGTTTCAAATAAAATCTTTATTCTTTTTTTTTTTTTTATCGTTAGTGTTGTGGTGCATTACTGACTCCCTGGTCAGTACAAGCCATGTTTACAACAGTTCTCACACGAGCGTCAGAGAATAATCACATAATTAGATGCAGATGTTGTCAACAGATTCCTATTTACACATGCATCAGAGAGCAGCGGACTTTCAATGCATGAGACGCGCTCCCGCAGGTTTTCTGGACAGCTTATGAATAAGTGATTTCATAGGAGATGTGTTGATGTACATTCATGTGGTGCATTTATGAACTGACAAAAATGTTTGAGAAAATGTAAATATAGCAATGTTCATATCTGTATATTCTGGAATATATATATAATATACCCATTATTAAATTGTTAGAAAAAAAGAAGAAAAAAAAACACCACATTTTAATCATTTGGAAGAAACCTGCTACTTACCATAGATATTTAGGGTTTGTCTCATTTCCTGCTAATGGATGAGTGATGATATTTTTTGTATCAATGTTAATTTGTTAGGGAAATGAATCATTAATCATTCTTGGATTTGGTTTCAATTATGTATTCATGCTCTTGCCATATTCTGTTAATTCCCTGTTATTCATTACAATCTGTCCATATTAGTTAAGTCCTCTGTGAAACCATTTAAGTTATTTCTTGCAGTCTGTCCTTTGTGCATTGTGGTCCATTCTACTCTAGCAGATACGAGTATCTGTGATTATTTTTCGCCTTCTGTCATACTTCCTGTTTTCCCTTTCTCCACAGCTGTTCCACATTCCCTCTCATCTAAGCTCACCTAACTCTTACACCACTACATCGTTGCTACTTGATTAATAAGACTGCTTGTCTCCGGTAAGCCTTTGAATTTGGGCCCCTTAAAAATCATGAGTATGACATTTTGGGCTACAGTTTACTTAAACTTAAGGCATCCGCTAAATTATATAATTTCCTTGAATTATTCTGTGTTGATTTCTTAAACTTCTTTTTTTTCCCAGCTGGTCACAGTTGCTTCTGGCTTTCTCAAGGTGCTCTGTGTGTACCCGTGTGTCACATACATGAGCGGAGTCTCAGCTGACAAATATGCATCTACGTGCAGTTGTTGTTTGAAATGTACTTCGAACGATAAATGCCTCTTATTAGAAACAAAAAGACTAATTTAAGGTGGAGAAATTAAAAGTCTTCACTCCTGGAAGATGCTAGAGGTGGTGCAGAATTAAACCAGCAGATGTGGTTTTCATTTAGTCATATAAAAAGAGTCATTTGTAGCCATCAACTGGGAACCAGTGGTTTCAGACTGGAAGTAGTCATGGACGTTTGTGTCCACTGAAGCTGCCGTCATTTCCTACAGCTACCATAAAGCAGTCTCATGTTGTGTTTCTCTTAACACTGTCAACTGCTACTGGCATGCTGTATGTCCCCACCCAACACCTTCAGCACAGATTTTTGTCGTTTGTGGTTTTATTTAGGTGAGAAAAGCTACCAGTTGCCATCAGAGCAGAAATATGTTGAAGGAACATTTAAAAATACCTAAACTTCAGTTCGCTCGGATTTCTGTGCTGGTACTGACTTTGACCTTTGTCTTTCAACACGTTTTTGTGATATAGAAATGTCGGCTCTGAGCCTGCATGGTTTTTCCTAAGCAGTAAAGTGCTTTTGATAAAATGATCTGTCAAATAATTTAATGTAAATTTAGCCCTTTTGGCTCATTAAAATACAGTTTCACTCCCATCAAGTACAGGTGGGTGTTTCTTACCTGCAACATTTGATCCATGATTCATATTCTTCTGGTCCAACAACATTTACGCTCACAGCACTTATAAGGACGGCAGCTAATGCTGCTGTGCTGCAAATAGCAGAAGGTCTTTCCAGACTCGGTGTACATGAAGTCTTTGGAAATTGAAAAACAAATGACAACAAACTGAACAGTTGGACAAAATATAATTTTGTACAATAACTAGTTTTATGGACATATCTGAGTTGATGTTTTAACGATCTTCCTTCCTGATCATCCCTTCTGAGTTTGCCAGAAAGCCTGACAGGATGAGTGACAGCGATCATTTCAAAAATAGTTTTTCAGACACCAAATGTTTTTTTTATTTTTATCTTTTACTCTTCTGTCTTGTCCTCTTTTGCTACTCCATTGTTTACTTCATCAGCTTTTCCTTCTCCACCTTTATCCTAATCTGTTTTTGTTACCTCACTTTTGTCTTCTGTTTTTTCTTCTCCTTCTTCCTCATCTTTTTCATCAGCTCCTTTCTCCTCTTCTGTTTTTTCTTCTTTTTCCTCCACAACCTTTTCATCAGTTTCTTTTTCTTCTTCCTTCTCTTTAGCCTCTATTTTCCCTCCATCTTCCTCCTCCTCTTCTTCTTCCACCTCCTCTCCACTCAGGCGCTCCAGATCTGTAATCCTCTGTCTCAGGGCTTTGCCAGTATGTTTGTAATTTCCCAAAATCTTCTTAAGCTTCACCTGCATCAGTTCCATTGTGCTGTACAGTTTGGTGACTTTCTCCTCCAGCTCCTTAACTTCAGGCTTAATGTTGGCGGGGTCCAAGTCTATGAGACCATCTTTCATCAGGATCTGCCGGCCTTTCTCCTCTAACATGGCTTTGGCATCTGGATATTCGATCAGTGACTCCATCAGGTCGTCTTTGGAAAGACAAAAGAGGTCAGAGTAGCCAATGCTTCTAATGTTAGCAGTTCGCCTGTTGCCTGCTTTACTGCCTTTAATATTAAGGATACTAATTTCACCAAAATAGCTACCACTTCCCAGCACTACAAACTGTGTGACTCCATCGTCGGCAACAACTGCTAGTTTTCCATCTTTTATGATGTACATCTCACGACCAATGTCGCCCTTTTTGCAAATGTAGTCTCCTGGACTAAAGACCTGCGGACGGAGTTTGAGCACGAGTTGGATCAGGAGGCCTGCCTCACAGTCCGCAAAAATCCGAACTTTCTTCAAGGTGTCCATGTGAACTTGGATGGCTATTTCCGCTCGTAGCTTGTCAGGAAGATATCTCAGCACCTCCCTCTCATCTTGTGCCTTGCCGTTATTCCACAGGTAGTCAAACCACTTAATAACTCGTAGCTCAAGTTCTTTGCTGACTTTTCGAACCTATGAGTGAGATACAAAGGAGTATATCATTAACAACCCTTCAGATAATTCAATAATTGAAGCTTCTCATTCAGACTTCAGTACGATGTTCACCTGCATGTATTGTTTGATGTTGTCGATGCGGGACTGAAACTGGGCCTGTGCAGCATTCATATTGGAAATCATGGTGGCAATGTTTCCCACAATGGTAGCAAAGATCAAGACTCCAACTAAGAAGTCGACCACATGAAAGATAAACTCTGAGTCAAGAGCAGGTGGTGGAGTTTCGCCAATGGTGGTCAGAGTCAGCGTGGACCAGTAAAGGCTGAATGCATATTTTCTCATAGGCTGCCCAAACTCAGGCTCCTCTGGATCGTCGAGGGCTGGGTAGACCCAGTCATCAGCGCCAAAGCCAATCGACTTGGAGAATGAAAAGTAGAAGCATGCATTCCAGTGGATGATAATGAGAATGTACATGATTAGGTTCCCAATGCGGAAGATGTTTGGATAATTGGTTTTAGTCTCCGTCCTCGTGAAGAACTCCATCATTCGGCCGATTCTCAGCAGCTTGTTGATGCGGATCTCGGGGTAGTGAAGGCCAAAGACGAAATAAAGTACGTCTGTCGGCAGCATGGAGAGAACATCGAGACGAAACTGGAAGCTCTTGACGTAGTTATCTCGAAGCAACTTCATATCTTTCACCATCAGGCCTTGCTCAAGATACCCTGCAAAGGAGGAGATGCAATACAGAAGCAGGGTCAGTTTTAACTGTAAAGTTTATGTACACCAAATTTATATTTTGGTTACTTGTTTTACAGCACAGAAGTTGAGTTTGCATCTGGCACTGTGCACTGCCAACCTCAGGTTTAAACAGTTTGTGTCAAGGACACATAAAGACACTACTGTGTTCCCTTCTTTATCCATCTGCTGTCTGAACCAGATTAATTGTGTTCATCTTCATCAGGGGCATAAGCCTATTCTACTAGTCAATGGGTGGGACTCGGGATAAACTGTGGACAGCTTGACAAGTCAAGACAATACCAAGACAGGAGCTTATTTCATAGAAGACTCCAAATCGGAACTTTTTGTGTTTTCTAAATGGAACAAGGCAACAAGGAGTTGAAGTGAACCTGCAGCCACCAAGCAATGTGCCAAACTCCCATCCATTGACTGCTGGAAATAGGCACTAGCCCCCCAGCCACCACAGTAAACAAAGCAGCGGATGGATGAACAATGAAGGAAGAGGATGCCTTTATACTCAGTGTGAAGAGGGGAAGCATAGAACACATTATCTTCATTATTTTAAATGAGACATTTTAAAATCTTTTTGGCAAACTCTTTTTTTTTTCTAATTTGGTGATTTTTATTTTATTTTTATTTTTTTTGGTAGATGAGAAAACCCAAGTTTGTTTTCACCTGTTCTGGTTCTGACGAACATATCCGCCAGGTAAACTAGATCACAGCTGTAGTCCAACAAAATCCAGTAGAGAATGTAGTCCTGTTGCAGCTCCTCAAAGCATGCCCTGTTGGAAAATAGTAATAAATGATTGTTTATCCCCTTATCATCTAACAGAACAGAGATTGTGACTTTCTTGACTGCTCTAAATCCTAACTAAATCTAGAATTTGAGAAACGACCTTGAAATGACTTGGCCTCATTTTATGCAAAAGTTAGAAAGTGCCATTGAATAAACACCTGGCAAGAAAGGACAATGTAGCAGTGGATTAGCTATCTGGCTAATTTACCTGGCTATAATCATCGTCCAATTATACATGACTGGCATTGCAATGATGAAAAGCCAGTTGTAATACAGATTCCCTGCTGGATTAATGACGAATATTTCCTTGGGCCTGTGAACGAGCAGAAAGAAAGAAGAAATCATCCACCTGAACGAACATGGCAATTATTTCCAGATAATCTTCTAAATTATGAACCTACTTGTCTTTGTCCTTTTCCTTTGCTTTTTCCTTTTCTTTCTCCTTTTCTTTCTCTTTCTCCTTCTCCTTTTCTTTTTCCTTTTCTTTCTCCTTTTCTCTTTCTTGTTCCTTTTCTTTTGCTTCTTTTTCTTCCTTCTCCTTTTTCTTTTTCCTGTAAGATTCAGTGCAATGGACAAAGACCATGAAGTTTTCTTCAGAGGTTTGTAACATTTGTCAAGATTTTCTAATGTAAAATAATTACTCTTTCTTCTCCTTCTTGTCTTTCTTGTCTTTCTTCTCCTTCTTGTCTTTCTTCTCCTTTTTCTTTTTTTCCCTGGTGAAAAAAATGAGACATTTAACAGGCTAACTGAGCCCACATGGCTAATCAAAGAAAAGGCTCCCATATATTTTCAGAACTTCAAACTGTACCTACTCTTCATTGTTGTTGCTGTTATTCATGTTGGCCAGACGATTTGATTGAGGCGCACTTCTGAAAGAAACACAGCATGTTACACACATAGTTAATTATTGGGCAAATCTCTTGTCTTGTTTCATTCTTATGAACTGTGCATTTGACTCAACACAGGTCTGCCTTTGAGCGGTAAAGTACTTGAAGTACGACTTACAGGTCATCCTCACTTTGCTCTTCACTGTCTGTGGTAAGTTTGCAAGCTGTGTGACCTGACATTGCATTGGTGGACATGGTTGTTGTAGCAAATGTTTGATCTGTCCTGCAAAGCTCAAACAAAAGACAGACATAGATTAATGATGACTTAATTCAAACTTATCATGTTATTACTGGCTAATGGACTTTTCAGTGTTAAGAGTAAAAAAAGCCTCACAAGTTCTTCTACATGGCTTGAAACTGAAGCAGGGTGAAAATGTAACACTACCCAGAAAGTGTTGGATTTGAGATACTCAGGATGAAGGGATCCAAAATGGCATGTCTTACATTTGCGCCAGTGGCAGAGGAAAGAACAAATTAAATTTAACAGCTGCAAGTTCTTAAAGGAAAACTATAGGGGAGAATAAAAGTCAGCCTCTGTAGACTGATAAATAATACTTCCATCTACTTTTAATAGATACTACGTTAATCTTAATGTTTGCTTAAAGCTTCTCTCAAAGCTTTGTCTTAACATCACAGTGACTTTGACCCAGCGAAGTTTTTTTTTTTTTTTTTTTTTCAAATTTTAACCTTAAACTTTAAAGTGTTTATACAACATTTAACAAGAAGGAGCAACACAGGGTTGAGGAGGAGTTGTAAAAATCAACAACTTAAGTGGGAGATCTGTCTTTTATGTGTCTATTTTATTTTATTTTTTTTTCGTGAAAATGAGCATTTCATCTGGAAATCACGATCCCAGAGTCTGTAGGAAGAGGAGAGACACAGAATCCATGTTGCTTGAAGTCCAGTGGGAAGTTTCCACAGCCACTCATGATTTGGGATGCCATAATATCAGCTTGGTCCACAGTGGTCCCCACACAACCAGTGCAGCCTCGTAGCAGGAAATGTTAGAGTACGCTATGCCTCTTCTGGTGTCGAGCTTTACTGAGATTCTGATTTCATTTTCCAGAAGGACTTGCCTATAGTGCCAGACATATCAAAAACTAGTTCAGTGATAACAGTGTTTCTGTGCTTGAATGACGAGCAGATGGGCCAGATCTGGAGCTTTTCCAAGAGGAAGATGAGAGACAACACCTGACCAAACAACGCAGATGATCTGCAGACAACTATCAAAGCAACCTGGATCTCCATTACGTCTTGGCAGAACCACAGTCGGCTCACCTCCACGCCACTCTGCCTTCATGCGGTAATTCATAAAAGGAGTCTCAACCTAGTTTTGCGTGCATAGAAGGAAATATGCTTTTTAGAAACCTGATGTACATTAAGATTTGCGGTTGTAACATAACAAAATGTGAAAATCCTCAAGAGGCTTTAATTTAATTCCCTTTTAAAGCAGTGCACTTCAAAGGAGCAGTATGTGAAATACAATCAAACAATGGAAACACCAAGCTGGTGTTTGAAGAGAAAAGGAAAAATAACACGATTGCACCACACTGATATTTTGTTTTATTTTTTTTACATAACCCTGTAATTATGAATTCATGTGTTTGGAAATCAGGTTACCAAAATAAAGCATTCTTCTATCTTGGAAGCATCGACTGACAGGTTTTCAGATTTCTCTAAAAGTAATTTAAACCACAGACACTTATCAGTCAAACTCTTCTCTGTATCTTGTTTTGCTGTTGGATTTTTAATAACACATTTATTAAGCAGCAAAAAGCAGCAGAATGGGTTTCCTCCACAAACTCATGCAGCAGAGAACTTCAAATTACAAGATTGCATCTATACTCATAAATAATACCCAACACAAAACAGAGAATTTGCATGCTCATTGTTTTGTCTGCATCATTTTACTCTTTTCCAGTGTTTGTGATGATAAATTGGTCGTGAATCTGACAGTGCATGACTATCTTCAATATTTCAGTAAAACCTCATCTGACTCAATTTTGTGTTTGGCCACAAAAAAATAAAGTTAAACAAAACAGAAAATACAAATCATTAATACTGTGCCAGAGCAGTCTAGATTCATAGTACTAAAATGTTTCATTTAATGTCGTCCATAATAATTTAGCATGTAGTCAAATATAGCTGGTCTTACCTTTTCCAGTCCTTAATTTATCAAGTCCATTTCTCTTAATCCTTTTGTAACTTCCTTGTAACGCTAAAATAATAATGATAAGTCAAGTAATAATACTATTATTAGTGTCAAGACATAGCTAAAAACTAATACCTCTGAGTTTGAGTCTGAACGACTGTCACTGAGTCTGAGTGACCCTCACAAGGATTTGGGGATTAGAGTTAGCTGAGAAAAGGAAAGACGCCATCTTAGTTTGTTCACTTGACAATCAAGCTTTGAGGAAATAAATTTAGATGACTGGATGATAACTAAGCCATTTCTGTGTCAGTCAAGTTCTCATTTTTATAATTTGCAAATATCTGTAATGTTCCTGCCATTTGTGAAATAGCATAGGATTTAGTCTTGCAGTGAGCTCACACACACACACACAGAAACGCACACACACACACCCCTGCTGCTTGGTCAGCATTCTCAGACATATCCTGCCCTGATCCTATTAGACCGGCACCAGCAGAACAGATTTCAGATCAGATAGATCTGCCCCCTTTAAATGCATAAGAATGGTGGAGTAAAGTTGAAGCTGACCTCTGGCAGCGCAGAAAGCTGGTGGCCTTCCTGTGGTAGAGTGTCTCACCCTGCTGGCAGGTCTGATTCTTGCAGCTTATTCTCAGTAAATATTGTATTTAAATCAGAAAACTGAGGAGATTATTTGAACTTTATTTCTCTTACAGTTTTAACGCAGTAAGAGATTTTAGGCTTGCAAATTATCATAGACGAATGAGGTCAAATTTATTTCCGTAGTACTTTCACACAGAGAAATTTCAAATGCTTAATTTTTGTTTGTTTTGTTCAGTTTTTTAGAAACATTTTGTGGCTTTCATGGCCTTTTCTTTGACAGTGGTAAGAAAGGAAAATGGGTTTTGAGAGAAAGAAAAACATGTGACAAAGGCTGACAGGCCAGGACTTGAGCTTGTCATGGCTTCCGTGTTATTGGAGACCAAACCAATTTAAATTTCTTCTGCTAGTTTTTCCTAAAATCAGACATTCTCTCCATAGCAACAACATGTGACAAAAGGTTTTTAAAATAAATAATATTATTTTATTTTTTGTTCCAGTTCTCAGCATTTTTTATGCAATGCAAGACCTGTGTGACATCTATTTATTTCCAAATCTACTTTTGTGATGTCCACAAGAAGGAAAAGTAAGGAGCAGCCTGGACAGTGTACTTTAGACATGTTGACAAGTCTTTACATTCTGTTGATCAAAAGCCATAAATGGAAGAGCCTGTCTCTCCAAACTGCATCTCCCATGAAGTTTGTAAATGTGTTGGTAAGTGGGAATCTCATCTGGAACATCCTTTATCCCGTGTAGAGCGTGTAATGAAGGGTTTTGTATTGTATCAGCCGAGGTTCGGCATTTCAAGTCACTGAAGTGCATCGAAGCACAGAGTCTAACGGCTCGTCATGCCTTGTAAATTTCACAGTCTTATGCCTCACAATCCTCTCCAGACGGTGGTCATGTGTGCTGCTTGCGTAACTTTTTATGCCACACTTTTTCTCCTCATGGAGCTTACAATAATTTGCCTTATGAAGGCTCCTCATGACTCGGCAGCTTTAGCAATGATCTATTTCTACATGAGTGGCGTCAATATCAGTTCTGCAGTTGTCGAGTTAGTAGTTAGCAGTCGCTACCATCATTGTTTAGGCTAAAATGTCTGTATTTAAAATCCTGTTTATTGCCCTCACCATCAAACATATGCTGTGTGATAAATTTATATAAAAGCTTTTGAAATAGACATAATGAAATCAATTAACCATGGTCATGTTGTGACACAGAAATATTGTTTTTTTTAGGATTTGTCTTGTAGGAGATGGAGGAGTGTACAGATTCTCTCTCATATGAATAAAAATCACCCAAAATTAAACCTTGAGGAACTCCACATTGGATTTTTTTTATTCCAAATCAAAATTGCCAGTTACAATTGTACTCAGTCTGAAAAGATAACATTATGTCTCAGATAAAAAACTGACATAGCAACATATGCTGTTTTAATTTGTAACAAAAAAATGTGGATAACAGAAATTAAAAACAAAACATTGACCTTTTGTCACTCACTCAATGGAACACAGCTGAAAAATTGCAAACCAATTAAAAAATTCGTTGAGGAAAGAAAAGTAAAAACGGGATAAAAAAAACAAAAATCCACATCAAGATTTTGGCTTAGATGTGGACAAGATACTTAATCTTTTATCATGGCTTCTTCCAATGTTCATTCAAGAAGCCTACAACTAAAGTAAGCTAAGGGTGTTTTAACCTCCAATTTTCTGTAAACACACAATACACCTTCAGTGGCAAGGGAGAGGTGGATAATTACAGTGTTGCAAGAACCTCAGCAGCCGCTGTGGCTGCAGCAACATCAGCAACAGGAATGTCAGTAGCGACGGGGCCGGCCACATCGACAGGCAGCTCGGCAGCTGTGTCCACAGGAACAATGTCAACAGGGGGCACGGCAACAACAACAACACCATCAACTGGAGCAACATCTGGAGGGATGTCAACCACTTCAGGCTCAGCAGCTGCTGCCGGGGCTGCTGTGGGGTCTGCAGGTGCCGTGTCCACCACAGTCGGCTCAACCTCAGCTACCTCCGTCTCCTCAGCTTCCTCCTCTTCGTCAGAGTTCAGAGGAGCAGCAGGAGCACCGGCGACTGCAACTCTAGGAGCGGGGTTCCCATCCTAACAGAAAAAGTAAAAAAAAAAATAAAAAATTTAAAAAAAACAGTGTGAAGGCCACACCATATTTAGTAAATATGGGGAAAACTTAATGAGCAAAGGAAAATTAATGCAAGAGGGAATGTTAAAAAATGTTGGGATGTGCATAAGATGTTGAAATTATTCTAAATGAAGTTGGCACCCATTAAGTCAGAAAGTCAGGTAAAGTGCACATGGAAATGTATCTACTCCTAGAAGTTTTTAGACTTGGTTGGATATGAAATTACTGAATTGTTTAGCTATTTAAGTTTTAGGATGTTTATATCGACTCACTGTCCCACTTTGAGGCTAATTGGAGAAAAACACAGTACAAGCTACACCTGTGATTTGTCTCCACTCAAAGCACAAACCGTCAACTGACAAACACACAAAAGTAAAGTCAGCAAAATGTCGAACACGGTGACTGTTGAAACCCGCTTAAAAAACACAAAATATTTGGCTTAAAGCTTAGTCTAGAACCGCACCTCGGTTTCCTCGTCTGAGTCGTCCTCCGCAGGGGCGGGAGCCAGCTGGGCTTGGTAAGCAACCACCTGAAATAGATGTTGTTTTCTCTCTTCAAATGGAAAGTCTTGGCATATAAACGGTGTAATGCTGTCATCATACTCACCGCAGGTGCAACAACAGAATTAGCCTTTCCAAAGAATGAGAAAATAATTTTAAAAAGTTTATTAATCATCAGTTTATTATCTGTTAGTTTATGCAACGTTTTCATATGAGTGAGCTTACAGGGGCATCGGCACTTGGAAGGAAGGGGTTTGCAAGCCCCTGCAAAAAAAACAACAAAACAAAAAAAAAAAAAAACAGATTCACACTTGAAGTTGATGCTTAATGCCACATTATCTAAACAAATTAGCAAAACCACTGATATTTATTTGGATAGGATGTCAATAAGTCTTCCCTTCCTCCCCCACCTGCTGCTGGTACAGCCTGTACATCTCCATCAACCTCAGGGCCTCATTAGCGTGTGCTGCAGCCTGCCGAAAGCATACAAAAATACCAGACATCTCCAGACGTGAGCTACAACAAAGCCAATTATTCCTCCCTCTCAGACACCCATCATGCTGTTTAGCTGACGACAAGCCAAAGCAGTCGGACCCAAAACTGAACCGAAAAGGAGGAGAGGAATCCTCTTACCTCACTACTCTCACTGCCTGGTGCCTACAGTTTGATGCAGGGATGTGAACAGACATTAATTAGTCTGGAAGAACAACAGTCTTTAAAAGTTAAATATATCAAACAGTGAGACTGGCGAGACTTACAGGGGCAGCAAAGGCGGAGACCAGAAGGCACAGCAAGATTAAAACCTGCTTCATTGTGATGACTGTTAAAGAAAAATGTAGGAAAGAATATAGAACAATTCCTGTTTCATTGACTTTAAATGAAAACAGTGGAATCATAACATGTTCAAGAAATAGCTTGATAGAAGATCATTTGCTGTGTAATTCAGAACTGCAAGAGTCAACAATGAGCTCAGTGATAAAAATTCAACTCACCTTTTTTTTTTTCTTTGGAACTGCAAAAACTTTAACACGTGCCTCCTCAGTGGGGAATGAAGTCTACTTTATGCCTCCCATGGATGCCCTTTATATCCTGTAATAGCCAATCACATCCACTAAAACATGCACAGCTGTGTGTTTGAAGATTCTTACATGTCAAAACTAAAAAAAAAAAAAAAAAAAAAAAAAAAGATGGTATGTGGGGCTGAGGCCCTTGTTATTGTTAATTACATGCTGTGCAGGTTTGCTTAGCAAACATGCTCTTCTTTATTGCCCTAAGAAAAAATATGGAGAAAGTAGGAAGAGGGGGATGCCATATAGAAAACGGGGACATTACAGACTGACTCAGAAATAAAAACTGAAGTCAACTTTCTTTATAATGTACAAACAAATCTAACGCAGTCTTTAATGCACTCGAGATTTCCTCATTAGGATGTTCTAGTCAATGTTTTCAAAAGTATCCATAAGACAGAATCAGAACAATTACCACATTTTCACAGGCAGTGGGGTTATAATGAAATGTCGCTAACTTTATTTCACACAAATTGCTGCACATGGACAATATTTAAAAAGAAATCTGTCTGGACTGTGGAAACTGGTGTGTATTCAGGTTAACTGTTTACAAGCCCTTAAAAAATCATGAGACATGTCTGTCTAAGCCCAAACCTGAACTAAAACCAGAGCCAGCCTTTCTTAGTGAAAGGAATAAAATACTCGTAGAAACAAATCCCAAAATAGTAAGTAAAGCATAAAATGTAAAACTACTGGGTCTTGTATTTAGTGGAAGTTACCGTATTTATAATCCACTGTTCAAAGGGCTGGTCTCTTGAAGTAACATTCATTGATAATCCATGTGTATTTCCAGGTTTTTACATGAAAACACTTGTTTAGCAGAAATAGTCAACATCTCAGGAGTTTGTTTTCCCCTGTAGTTAAAGAAACCTTTGTGGTTTTTAAAAATATATATATATTTTTTATTTAGCTTTGGAAGTCTTCATACTCCCCTCCCCCCCCTTTTCTCTTTTGTTTCAGATCAGATACGTTAAGATTTACTGTGTAATCTGTCAAACTTCATCCCAGACAGTCTTGACTGAAATCTGCTGAGATAATGAGTTCCTCTGATAGATAACAATCACTTCATTAGTTCTTCAAAGCCCTTCTGTGCTGCCACACTCAGATTATTTTGTGAGTTTAATGAGGTGAGGAAGATATTATTGTCTGTTCCAACAGGAGTACTTGTAATTCACCATAGTAATTAAACTCTGCTTTGCTCCACAGAGGGGCAATAGTATGTAATTATCATTATTTGTCTTTTTTGATGCATGTTTTCAGAAAGAGATTTGTCGTTCAGGATGCTAAGTGGGACATCAAATTATCATAATACATTTTAATTTTATATCCTTATGTGTAAAAAGGCTCTCAAGCTAATATTTCTTCCATTTGTTGTTCATTGTGTCTATAATTTTGAACAATATTTCTCAGTGTCACAGTTGAAATAATGTAAATATATATGTTTAACAGGAATATGCTACCTGTTTGTTTGCTCGGGGGGGAAATCTGGGGTAGAGGGTTGGATTACCAATTTTTACACTCTGCTTTTCTTTTTTTATTGTTTCATTCAATAACAAATCCCTAAAAAGAAGAGGAACCACTTTGGGTAAATAATAAAGTGTTTCAAATCAGCTTTTAACACTTCCACTCTCTCTACTGACAGATGTTTATGATTTTCCAGGAAAGAAAACATGTAAAGAAGAGACTGAGTAGTGTGAGTGGAAGGCGCCTGTCTCTTTTGTTGGTGCGTTTTAAGAGGTAAGCTTTAAAGTCATGTTGCAACAGGCTTTCATCCTCAGGGGGCCAGTTATTTGATGGATTTTTCCCTTGGTGGTGTTACGGTTTTCACAACAGTAAAATTTCACTGTGGGGAAATCTGCTAAACCATTGAAGCTGTTTATAGTAAGCCTAATATCCTGCAGCACACAAGATGTCAAATATGCTTTTGCTGTGTTGCGCATACCATGTTTAGAATAGTTTTAGATTTTTAAGAGCATGTTGATATTTTGACGTGATAAATGTCCTTTGTTTCCCCATCATAAATTTGAATTGTTTTCTGTTTATGCAATAGATTCCAATAAACTATTTTGGTAATAATCATTTTTGGCAACATTTTTTTTTTTGTTTTCAAACCTCTAAATAGAAAAAAGTGAATAAGAATGATAAATTTTTCAGCAAGTATTAATCCACCCTATAAAAGTATTCACAGTATTTGTCATACCAAACTTGTAGGTTCTGACTTCTTTATAAATCCCAATACATAAAATACATAAAATGACATACCCTCAATGTGAAAACGTGTGGGGAAAAACATCAACGTGTGTTAAAGCCAAAACACAGATGCAAATAAGAACACCTTTAGATGAACTCTCCAAATAAAGAGTAGTATTCACGGGGATTTGCTTAAAACTTTTTTTATTTTTAAAAAGAAAACAGCAGTGAGAAAAGAAAAGGGAAGAACATAGACACTGTGAAAATGCAGCATGCTGGGTGTAACATCGTATCACAGTCAATAATTCTAAAACAGCTATTGTTATTAAAAAATTAAAGATAATTCAAAGTCTTCTCGGGTATCTACAGAGGTTATCAACATAGTTTGCTAATCTTCTAAAATGTTACTTCAAGATGATTCTTCAGTTTTATAACCAAGTATCAGTGTTTGACGTAGTTCACTCATTCACGCTTTATCAGGTGCCTGAAAACACAGAAAAATAGCATCCAATTATTTTTTCATGCATACTTGTGCAACTTTTGTGAACATTTATTAACGGTGCAAAGTTAATTAGTGCAGTGATTTATAGTTTGGTCACCTGGCTTGTTTGCACAGGTTTGTCCTGCTGCAGTTTCTGCAATGGATCTTGCGATGGCTGGGCATTGACATCAAAAGCTGGCATCTAAGAAAAAACAAAAAACAAAAACAGATACACATGAAGCAGAATGTGGAGAGACATTATAGAATGTATATTACTAATACTCTGTTCTCACATTCATTGGCTGCTGGGGAATTCCTTGAGGAGGAAATCTAAATGGGGGCAACTGAAGAAAAAGCACATACAGTTTATGTTTATGATGTGCTTGGAGAGCAATAGGGAAAATCAAATAATAATAAAAAAAAAATATTACATTTTGCAGACCGGGCCCATTTGGCAGAGGAGCAGAGTTCTGAATTATCTGAAACAAAAATAAACCTGCTTTTAGAATCCTGCACTGTACATATTATTAGGTTTGTAAGGATTCATTAAGTTACACAAAATATTTACTTGGTTCTTAGTGAAGTCATAAGGGTAGAACTGCAAATATAAAACCACAAAACCACAAAAATGTTAATAGTCGCACTGTATGCCACACATAATACAAAAAGTAACAGATCAGCACATACAACTTCTACGCTCTGTCTGCCAGGAGGCTGTGGGATGGAGTACTTGATGAAACCGTACTGAGGGAAGGTCTGTTGAAACAAAATCAGTGAAAAGTAAAAACAGTTGTTGTCATAGATTAGCACATCTACATGCATGTGAGAAAGCTCTTACTTGTCCTTGATTTGTTCCAGCTGCACCAGCACCAAACATGTATGGAAGCTTGGTAAAACACACAAAGTGCACATACATGCTGTAAGTGAAAATGTAATAATTTGATTTTAACAGTTAAATGGAAACATAACATTAAAGAATTGGGACCTACAAATTCCACACTATAAACTCCTGGGCCTGCAGGTTGTGGGAAACCACCAGCAAAAGGCGATTTAATCTGCATGAAAGTTGGAGGGGAAAAAAACAAAAACAACTTTTATTGGTAAAAATTCAGCTTACATGATATTTATTTTCTTAAAGTTTCATCAAGCATTTAAGATGAAACTATAGAGGAAGAGATTAACAAACTCAGCACACAGTATGCATGTTTACCTGTGTCGCCAGTTGCCGGGGTCTAGACCCCGTGTAATGCGGCAAGTACTGAAACTAAATGCAGAAACAAAAACATTTAGAGAAGTGACTGCAGGACATTTTGTGTAGTAGTTTTAAAGTTTTTGCTGTTTAAAAATAAAAATCTAAGACTTACGGGCACAGCACAGGCAGTGCCAGCCAAACATAGGCACAGGAAGACTGCTTTCATTTTCACTCTGAAAACACAACATTCACCGCTGTAAAATCTACAAAAGTCACACAGGATGGTTGGTTTCTGTTAGCCAGGTATACATGTACTCACCCACTGCAATGAAACCAAACCAGAGAGAGAAGATGAAATGTTGAACTCAGAGGATGCTAAGTGACTGTGTTGTAGCTCAGAGAGAGCAGGTTTGACTTTTATAGGGTGTCCCTTTACCAAACGGTTAATTACAGCCGAAGGCAGTGAAGTCTCCCAATGAGGGAGTACAGATCAGGTGTCTGGCCCACAGCTTAACTAAATGACCAGTGGCCCAATCCACTATCTGAGTAATAGTAGAGTCAGTTTGATTACACAGTCGGTGGCTTTGCACCTTCACTCACCTCAACCTGCACTCTCAGCCATAGGGAGTGTTGGATTTCATCGTTTTATAGAAATAAATGTATTTTCATATGATTTGGAATTACTATAAGTCAGATGTTGTTGCTCATGGGGTTCGGACTTACTAATGAAGAAATCAGAATCGAGATAAAACCTCTGCAGTTTACATGGCAAATTGTTATTAATACAACATGTTCCAGCTGCGCCTGACAGGCACTTTAGTTTATACACAAACTTTAAATAGTGTTGCATAAATTCGTATCAGTGTGTTGTTTTATTTGTTCTGTGTATTTAGAAAGAGACAAAATGCAATGCTAGGAGTATTTTTGAAAAATGAAGCATAACAAGGACACTCTTTTTTTCATTATGCAACAGTTTCATTTGTAATTTTTTTTTTCGTAGAACTCTGTTTTTCCTTCGACATTAGAGAGATTTCTTTGCATTTTTTATTTTCGTCCTAAAAGGCACATTTTGATTGGGGTAAAACATCCAAGTGATGAATAGTACATAAATAGTGCCATATATCTCTAATCTGATTGACTGCACAGCTGCTTCTACTTATAACATGGTAAATAAAACATAAGTGTTAACATGTGACGGTTGGAGATAAGTCAAAGATTTATTATTTATGGTCACAACACTGACAGCTAACATTCCTACTCCTTATTAACCTGAAACACACTTTTATGACATTTTATCAATCAGCAGTGTCGTTTATGAGACACAACAGTGGAAGAAGATTTACAGTGAAAGGTTTTATGAGAGACAAGCCGTTTACCATGAGAGCAGAAGACATGTTTACTCAGAAAATGTAAAATATATCTCTGCGTCACTTTTGTTCTCTAAATTCCAAATAGAAAAGCGCTGATAAGAAATACAGTAAATACTGACCAGATACAATTTAATGTCTGTGGTCTGAAAACAAAGACTTGCTAATCATGAATCTCATGAAGCAAAAATTCAGTTGTATTCAAACTATATTAAATAATCTGTCGGGCCAATTCTTAAAGAAAAATCAAGGTTATTGCATACAAAAACCTTTTTTTTTATGTGAAAGATTTAAGAACTTACTGATATTATTACCTTCTTATTTTCCTATATATAGTTATTTGTAGAAGACAAAACAACACAAGGACACTGATTAATGCATTCAATTCATTTATTTTCTGAGCTTCCTTAATAGAAAGATCACAAAGAGGAATATTGGAAAAATAGGACAATCATATTTCACAGCAAACCACCAATTTGCATTTCAACACATTATATTTGTTTGTTTTGTTGAGGAAGAAAACAAAGCACCATCTGGACTGGAAAGATGTCCATAACGCGTAGCACCAAATTTGTTAGAAGCTTTGAAGAGCAGCATCGTTGTCTGGTTTCTATTCATCTGAGCTGGTTCCTGGTTTCCTCGTCTTAAAAAAAAAAAGAAACAAACAAACTAAGTCAGCTGTGAAAATAATTTAAGCATATGACACAAACGTTTCATTAACAGTTCATTGTATAAACTGTCTCTTCCTTTGTGTGTGCTTGTGTGCATCGTACCTCTTTCTGCACACACGAGCACAACTGCTGCTGACTCAGACCTTTTTAGTCATCTTCCTCGTCATCATCACTGGGTTTGGCAACCTGAAATCACAGAGGCTTGTCGTAAGCCAATCAGTAGGGAGGATGAGACAACTCTTCTAGAAAGCTCAGCAAAAAATGGGCTCTTTTTTTTCCCAAGCAAGAATAATTTGAATGAACCTACTCGCCTCTCCATCTCTTTAAATATGTCTTGTGGTGCTGTTATCGAAACGTATGAAACCATTCAGACGTAATGTCCAGATAGAATACTTAAACAGCTCTTACGGGTGCGGCGACAACAACAACAGGAGCAACTGGTGCTACAGGAGCAGCGGGGGCAGCAGGAATTGGGGCTGCGGGGGCAGCAGGGGCAGGTGCAGCTGGAGCTGGCTGGTCAAACCCAAAGGGGTAGTACTGAAACGGACGGCGATGAAATGAGACGAGTACGACGACAAACATTCTGCAACAACTTTCAGTCAGGAAGATGTTAAATGCTCTTACAATCTCATCGTCTTTGCCATCTGCCCTGTGGATCTCCTGCTTGATGAATCCTTGGACCTTCCAGAGAAAGTTCATTTAGGGGTTAATGTGTGCGGCTAGGCCACAGCAATGCAAGAACAGCGAAACTTTTACTTAGATTTTTGTTCGAGACTTCTTTTCCCCCCACGATTCTAACTACAAAGTTCAAATGCGGCTCTGTTAATATCCAGCTTTAAAATGTCACTCACTGGTCCTCCAACATATTGCCTCTGGTTGTTAACTGGGAGCAGCTGAAAATTGGAAATAGCCACAATTATCACATAAAAGAGTAATCGCCAGGTGTAAATTTGTGTTGAAAGGATGAAATAATAACATGTTGTTCTTACAACTTCCAGGGACCCCACTGGGGCTCCGGCAGGGATTGCTTGGGCCGCCTGTGAAGAATAGGTCCACAGTATTAACTGGGTCATTTGGAAGGGAAGGAAAATCTATGCTGCAGTCGCTGCAAAACATTTGTTTTTACCTGAGGAGGGGCATAGTGGAGGTCAAACTCCATGTACATCTGAGGCTGTTTGGTGGGAAATTCATACACACATTTATACAGGCTCATTACTATGCAAATCAAAAATAGTTGAGCTAAAATGCTAAAAAAAAAGGTAATTTAGACATTAGCAAGAAAAATATGGGAAATCATTCCTATAAGACAAGGTACTGTGTAATTGGACTTTTAGTTGGTTGTACTGCAAAAGTTTTATGTCAAAAATACGGTACAAATTTGAGGAACAAATGTGTGTTTCCCTTACAGGAGCACTGGAAGCCATCCCAATGATGCAGGCTGCTAGCAGAATGAGCTTCATTTTGAATTAAGCTGTGGAAACAATTATTTTGTGATTATTCCATGCTAGTATATTCAATACAGAACTTTTAAAAGAATAAAATATAGAAATTATGCAACAAATCCTTCAGTAATCCTATTTCATTTTAAGAGATTTACCTTTCCTATCCGTCCACTTGTGAGTAAAGAAGTATTCCTGGAGAAGGATGTGTGATGAGCAGAGGGAGATCTGCTCCTATTTATTTGCTGACAAAACAAAGACCTTGCAGACTTTTGACAGGCATTGGTAATAAGCCAAAGAGTTTTAATTTTATGATCACATCACTGACAGCTCTGTCTCTGGGAGAAACCCCTTTAACACATTTTTGGCTTGAAGCACACATTTATGACATATGATCCTTCAGCAGTGTAATTTATGAGGTACAGAAGTGCAAGAACCCAGTAACCCCAAGTCCAAAGTGTGAAAATATGACTCTAATATATAAACATTTTTATTCTTCTTAACTATCACTGTATTTTTTTGTCAAAAACTAATGGAAAATATTGACAATGGTACAATGATTAAAAAGAAAATCATTGTAAATAAATTGTTGAGTCTGTTAAACATTATAAAAAAACCAAATGACCCAGAGAGAACTCATACATGTTTGGAGAGAACAAGTAAAATCCAGGCACCAAGAGTTTAGGCTGGGATTAGGACCTATGACCTTTGACACTTGGTTTATTTAGGAAAATATGTGTTTTCTATCAGACTGATTTATCCACAGGCTCAAGTCTACGCAACCACAATATACATATGTCACTCAATAAAGTCTGTATAAGACATGCATTTATGATGCGCATGCCCATCGATGTACGTCTCCTTCATCTGCCCACTGTATCTGTTTTGGATTATTCAGAGCTGAGTACAATACTGACAGTAAATGGGCAACAGGTTATGGAAATCCCAGACAGGTCCATTGCTCAGTCGCCGTAAAGATTTTCAAAACAAACCAACACACACACTGAAACATTCACTCCTACGGTAAATTTGGAGTTGCCAATTAAGCTAATTTGTTTGGTTTCACACTGTGGGGGGGGGACCACAGTATCTGGGGCAAACTAATAGACATGCAGGGAGATCGTGAAATTCCACACAGGTTTAACCTCCAACCAGGACTGGAACTGAATGAAGACTTGAGGTGAGGCCTACTGAGGGTAAATGCCCTAAAATCCACTAACAAGTAGGTGCGTAATGATAGATTCAGCTCACAAGATGAGACAAAAGATGACTCTGGGTTAACAAAAATGAGACATCAATTTTCATTACCCAAGAAGCAATTTGCTCTGCCGGTTTCAAGTAGTATTTAGTTTGATCATTTAAATTTACAATACCTTACAAATGTATCACTTTGTCTCATTTCAGCCAAAACCTTTAATGTGTTTGATTGAGATTTTAAATGAAGCACAAACACAAGTAGAGCACAACTGGAACAAAAAAGGAAAATAATACATGGTTTGCACATTGTTTAATGTGTAAGACCACTAAACAACTGAAAATGTGTATATTCCTCAATTTACTTTGGGACGCCCAAATGAAAATGCAACCAGGCCTCACAGGTTTGTTAGAAAACATTAGTGACAAAGCATCACAAGAACAAGAAATCCACCAGCGATAAAGTTGTTGACAAAGATGAGTTAGATCATGAGAAAACATTAACCAAACCGTTTGACATCTCACAAAGTCCAATAAGACCATTTATCCTTTTTTCTCCTTCAGAAATAGGGTCCATCTTGCATTGGTCAATAATATACAATCCCAGGAAAATAAATCTAAGTTTTTTGGTTCTAACAAGACAAGGTGTTAGTAAGTCAGGAAAAGTTCTCTAAACTAGTTAGCTAATAAAGCTCCAGGCTTTTAATTCCTCCCAGACAAAACCTTTTTTTTTTTTTTACAAAAAATCCTCTAAAAACCGTCTGTCGCCCTTCTGCCAAGCACCAGGCACAATCTGTATTAACAGCTTGCTACTAACTGAGGGAAAGAGTTATAAAAAGATCTTTTCTTTTCTTCTCTTTTGTTTTCATTTCTTTTCTTTTCTTTTCTTTTCTTTTCTTTTCTTTTCTTTTCTTTTCTTTTCAAAAAGGAGTCAAACACCTGGAGCCACAAGAGTAAATGAAGGACTCCGTATAAAGGACATTTTTTAAGACTTCTTGTGAATTTTGCAACATGTGGAAGTAGCATTGGTCTTCACCCAATCAAAGTCTGTCATAATGATGTGATGTATGTTGAAACTAAATGAAAGCAGATTGATGAAATAGTAGCACACAGGGCAGCACTGAAAGACACAGTCAGTCTCTGATTGTCTTCTTTATTTAATATATAAAAACACCGCACTGAAGGCAAAAAATACCAACAATGGTTAGGCATATTCTAAAGACACCCTACTGATAAATCGCTAGCCGTTTATTTTTTGCAGTTGATATTTTAAAACATCATAAGTAAGTTTTCTGCTGCGGTTTTATTAAGCCAGTTTTCTCTGCGTGGGCCGGAGTTTGGGTTGATCCGCTGATCGGACTGCGGGAGTTTCACGCACTGCTCTCTTCAGACGGGTGGGCGTGTTGTTGACATTCGGCCGTGATCCAGAGCAAGGTACACCCTGTAATGGTTGGGCTCCAGAAACTGAGGTCCTTGCAGTTTGTCCGGCAGCCCGTTGGTCTGGGTTTGTGATTCCGGCGACCTGACTCTGCGCCTGAACAGCTGCTGCTGCTGCTCCAGCGGGAAGGTTCGCAAGCATGGTGGGCATAAACATACCCAGCTGGCTCAGTTTTGCTGCTGTCTGAAACAGAGAATAATGTATAGATAACATAAGGCACATGGAAGGGGAAGCAGTTTTGGGATTTGGGATCATCAAGTTCACTGAAACAAAGTGTTTGCACATGTTGAGAGTCAGTCAAAAATCTTGGCTGATTTACCTCCAGTTCCTCTGAGCTGAGACCTCCAAGTGAGGGATTCTAGAAAGCAATGACAGCTCGTGTGAGTTGAAAAATGATCTGGCAAACAATTGAGAGGCAACAAAAGTTGTTTCGTCATCCAAGCATAAAAACACCAATTCATATCTACCATGGGTTGCTGGAGCATGTACACGACTGGGGGATTCTGTGAAAGAGAGTTTGACAGTCTGATCATGCAGCTCCACTTTTAACTTCCAATAAAGTCAATATTTATTTCTCTATGGGATCAGTCATGTCAAATTAAGGAACCTGTTGTTGTGTTTGTTGAGCTGCAGCTATGGAGGGTGCAGCTGCCCCTGCAGCATTTTCTGCTGGCAGCACAGGACCGTTGGTGAGCTGATTTATTGGAGCTTGAGGGAGGTGAGACTCGGTAACCTTCGGGAATCCATACGGGGAGAACTTTGCAGGAGAGAAAATGCATGCAAGGTTTAGTTTGTGTTCATGACTTGTGCACTGTGTACACAAAGACTTGAACTGTGCTACATTACTCTGAATTAGGAGGTTAAATAATCAGCACTTGCGGCATTAAAATGTTAGTTGCTGCCTCGGCACCGTAAATCAACCAGTAATTATGTTTAGAGACAGATGTCTGTATTTGCACAACACTGTCTCCAGTGAGAGAGTTTGAGGTTGTCTCTGGTTTCCTTTGAGAGCACTTGAAAGAGTAAAAAAAAAAAAAAAAAACTTTCATTAAACTGTTGAAAACTGTTCAAGACACCCACAGGGGAAATCTTTCAAGTTAAAGTAAGTTGTGCTGGGAATTTTTTTTCTGAACTTCAAACTTCAATCTATAGTGAGCACATGCAATACTTTAAACTATGTGTGGGATATTGCTGAAGGCACAACCTGTGTGTTTGCTAATGATATCTTACCAGCTGATTGCTATAGGGTGAGGGGAATACAGGCATGAATCCGTACGATGGAAAAATCTAGTTAGAAGAATGGAAAGAACACAGACACCGTTTGGATTTATTGTTTTAAAATTACAAGGCAGAAAAAAATCAGAAACCTTCTTCAGTCTAAATTGTATTGTAAACGTTGTTATTTCTTACCAGAGGCTGCTGAGGAAGGGTCAGCTGGTTAGGCGGTAGAAATCCAGCGACACCCTGAGGAAGGGGGAACATCACTGGGCTGCCCCCTTGTGGAAACAATGCGTAATGCTGCAATGAATGTTGGTTGTTGGCCTGTTGTTGGTTGTTGGCCTGTTGTTGGTTGTTGGCCTCTTGATCCGGATGCTGGGGATTTCCAGGCTGTTGTTGGTCCAAGCTGTGAGGAAGAGACGGGTCCACCTGAGCCTCAGGTTTTCTGAATGTGGCATCAACAGGTTGACTTCCATGACTGACTCCCTTCTGTGATGGCTGCAGAGGACGAGTACTTGGACTAACCTGTTAAAGAAAATAATTAGAAGTTGCATGTTCAATTAAGCTTTTGATAACATGCTGGCATTTCATTATTATCGTTATTATTTCTTACCGGTATTGCAGTTACTATTATAGTCAAACAGGAAAGCAGAAATATGATGAACATCTTTTACGAACAAAGTGAGGCCACTATTGCTCTGAGTTCTTCCCTTTCAGGAACTGAAAACGTTCGAGTAATGTCACCGGGGAGCCAAATAAATTGACTGAAAGTGAAAGGCCAGGAGCAGACACTTATGGGTCTGTCAGAAGCTGAAATGACCAATCACAGTACGGAAAGAAAAGCTCAAAATCCACCTAATTATCTCCTGTGAATGAAGCAGCGAGCTGGAAACCACACAAATTCTCCTGAATGAACGGAATTGCAAGTTTTCTTTCAATTATGATGGTGTAACGTCTATAGAAATGTATAAACAACCAGTGAAGAGTTCAGACAGTGTTGCTTCCTGACACTCAGGACACCTGTGGGTGTGGCTGATGTCACTGTCTGACTGCTGTAATTATCCTTAATTATGTACGTTACATGTGTGACATGCACAAAAAAAAAAAAAAAAAAGCATGAGAAAAGCTAGCTTCTCTGAAGTTGCTTAAGCTGAATGAATTATGGCTGACTCATCCAAATCCAATTAAAAAATCCATTACGAGGCGTGTGGACTTTGAAATTCCTGTAAAGTGTAGATGAGCCAATACAGTGATTGCAAGTACACTCAAAAGCATTAAAAGTTTTAAATTCATGTCTTTTTTTTTTTTTTTTTTTTTAATAAATTTTTTATTAGGTTTTAACAGCAAAATACAAAATGTGCAAAAGTATATGAACAAGATATGAAGACTTTTTGTTCTATAACAGAACCGAACAAAAGTCGTACAGAACACATGGATAAGCCTTCCCAAATAAAATCCAGAGGACTAAGAAAAGAAAACAAGAAAAAAAAAACAAATTCATGTCTTTGAAGTAGAAATGACGAAAAGCTAAAGTATCGCTGTACATTAAACACAACAAATATTACAATTTAATGCCATTTTAATATTAGAATCACATTATATCCCATCACCCTTAAAAAACAAAATAAATCTGTTTATGGAACAAATCTGTCTAAAGAAACCAAGGAGAGTGGATTGATTTTTACTTTTTAGAAAAATAAAATACAATCACTATAATCAATATACAGCACTATACGGTATATTGAAACAGTATAGTGCTGCGTCATTACAAAGATTTCTTTGTTGTTATTAAATATACACATTGCGTGTTTTGTGTTTAGTATGGACGGCTGATTGGTGTGTGCTGCTTATGGTTTAGTGAATAGACTTTTTAGAGAAGGGGTGGGCTACACAATACTTTTCATTCAAAACTTTTGTTTATGTCAGCATGTGACATATTCATTTAAATTACATAAACAAACAAATAAACAGGCAACACATGTGGCAAAATTCAACGGTCATAATGTCCTGGACATTATGCAAAGTTGAAAGTTATCTGGTGAATTAAGTTTTCATGTCTGACAGTCGATGAGCACAATGTCAGACTCCTCCTTTGATCTTCCACAGTGTCTTTGTTTTAGCATTTCTGCTGTGATCGGAAAGGGGAAACTGTGTGACTGAGTGTGTGTGATCAGGAACTGCTTGTGTTTCTGTAAATCTCTGGAAAACACCATTTGCCGTTGATGTGGGGCTCCCTTAGACACTTGACTTCAGTGGAATCAGCAGTGTGCTAAGTAAGTAAAGAGCCCCAAAATATACTTTTTAGCGACGCATCGTCAAAAGCAGCAGAACAGAAAACATGGAGCTTCTTGAACTCATTGTATTCAGTGAGATCATTGAGAAATCTACGAGATCTTTCGCAGGATGTAGCATTCTCATTTGATTTATCATTTAATGTTCATAGTGATTCATATACATACTATTACTAAACTTTATCTTTGCAAATATCTTGTTCATTTTATTTGATTTTATTAGAACCATAACAGTTCACCTGCAGCACACATAAGATCAGTCAGTGCACAGTCATAATTAAGAAAAAAAAAACCTATGAGTTAAAAAAAAAATAGAGAAAAAGTACATTCAAAATCAGGATTTTTGATAATACAGTGTTTAGGCACATCAAATTACATCAAACACAAAGTAATTGATTAGAACAAAACACAATGTATTTCAGTCAAAGTCTTAGGAATCAGCAGTGCAAAAGAATGAATCAAAGTGTTGGTCAGGTGATTCAGGAGCGACAGAGTTGGCAGAGTCTGGCTTCTAGCAGCTTACACTCATCCCTTTTCTTAAGCAGTCAGCATTCAGGCTTGTCTGTGTGAGTTTACTGAGTGGATGTTACACTGGTGTGTTGTCAGAGTCTTCTCATCGGTGGGGACCCGTCTCCAACATACGTTGTCCATTACTCTTTGCTTATATTGGTGTTTTTCACCGTATGGACAAACATTATCAAGACTTTACGTGGAAAGACAATCAAAAACTGTGCTGGATAAATTAAGTGCAATCAACAAAGTATAATAGAAAAGGAAAGGAGGCACAACAAAGAAATTTTAACTAGTTCAAACTAATACATTCGTTTTTATGTCAACCATTTAATTCTGTTTTTTTTTTTTTTTTCAAATGGCCTTACCAAAATAAAACACCATTAAACTGATCATTTTGCAAAACAAAGTAAACAAACTCTCCCCATCTTGCTAAATATTCCTCGTTTTGGATTCATTTTAGAGGCTGTAGCTTATCAAATGTCTCCTCGGGGGGTGACTGAAGTCGTGACTGCCTTTGTTGTTGCTGTTGTTGTGGCAGTTGTTGCTGTTGCTGTTGTTGTTGTGGCGGTTGTTGTCGTTGTTGTAGTCTTTGTTGAACACAGAGTCGGAAACAGAGTGCAGATAAGTGAAGGCAGGTCTACTGTGTTCACCTGAAGCAAAAACAAACAAACAAACAAAAACAACAAAAAAAAAAAAACAGAAAAGAAACTTAGGCAATACTGATAAATGCTAAAAACGATCAAAATAAAAAATTATTTGCATTATTATTAATTACCTCTCCACTGCCCGACTCACTGCTAGAACTGCGCTTACCATGGCACCTCTTCAAAATTCACAAAGAGATAAATTATTTCACTTTAGCACAAAAAAATGTTCAATAATTTGCACAATGTCATGTAAACAAAGCAGTGCTTAACAGTTTTGTACTTACAGTTGCATGGACACTAATGCAAAGAAGAATCATCAGAAAACACACTATCCTGGACTTCATGCTGGCTTAGTCTCCGTATCGCAGTCGGGCTCAAGAATAAAAAGCTTTATGACGAATAAAAGATCACGCTCATCAACTCAGTCTGCATATGGGTGCCTGAAGAAACACAATTACCTTTTAAACAGCTCTACTGTGTCGACATTGCCCGCCAACTTCACAGGTGTTGCCTCATCTCTGATGGGCCGCGGTTAGCCTCAGGAAAAAAACCAACAGGGGTGTGCACACAGTTTCGGCTTTAGGGTTGGGTGGGGTTTTTATAAGATTAAATGCCCTCATCCTGTTATGTATCTGAGTGGATGTGTGAGAATGTGCACAAACACAGGCAGATAAAATCCATCTTCAAAGAATTGTTTAAGGTTTGAAAATTGAATGTCTGCATAACTGATACTTTTTTTTTTTTATCAGAGAACAATCCTTCATTCTTTATTTTAAAATCTGGAGCCACTCATTCCTTTCATAACGACTTGCGAAACTGTTGTGTTTGGTGCTTAGAGCTCCCTGGAAACGGTGCTTGCTCCATTCTTTCCTAACATTATAATTATCTTGTTTATGGATGTACACATGATGGACGTAGTCTATATTTTTTTTTATATTACAGGTAATAAATATAACACACTGCTGCAAACGTTTCTGGGAATTTTTAGTCTGAGAGGCTCTCATTACCCTGGCGTAATAATGTCTTTCATGTTATATCTGTGTCGCCTAAAGTAAAGTCAGAGTTTTTAAATTGCCTGTGCAGCTTTATGGTTCGAAGTAAGTAAGATAATGCATGGGTGTTAAGTCGTTTTTATCTTATTTTTTACAAAACGTATAAGGGTTTTTGCCTTTGGGGTAAACTTGACTCGACCTGAATGTGTAGAATATTTTCTGTCAACTGGAAAGCTGCAGGGTCAATTCCAGCCTCCTCCTGCCACATGTTGATGTGCCTCTGGGCAAAGTGAAATACTTCAGTAAAGGCCTTTGAGTGGTTAGTATGACTAGAACAACACTGTACAAATTCAGTCAATACACCAAAACTTATCCTCACTAAGTTATGAAACATTTACAAACAATCTATTTGCTACTTTATGAATGAGTTATTTACATATGACTTTTGTACTTTTTAACTTATTTTCATTGTAATATTGCAGACATAAGGCTGCCATCTGTTCTCTCAATGCTTAAAACATCCTTGAATTTAAACACACCAAACCAATCAACTTTGGTTTGGTGGCACTTTCATGAAAACCTTAAGATTATTTTTATTTTTAGTTGTTTCTCAGATGGAACTCAACAACTTGCTAACATAAAATTAAAGAAAATGTTTGTTTTTAAGCTTCTGTTAACATTTGAATTACACAATAAATAACAACAGACATTTATTTGATGTTATTTAATTTTATTCCTGAGCACAAACGACATGGAAAAAATAGAGTGCCTTGCCAATATATTTGAACTCCTTGGACTTATTTTTTAAAGTTATTTTGCCATAGGTAGTTACTTTAATGTAATTTATTGTGATTTTATTTAACTTACCAACACAATTATAACATGATGGTGAAGAGAAATAAAGATTATAGACAGTTTTCAAAAATATTTTACGGTAAAGATGACCTGCTTCCTAATAAAGCTCAAAGAATAGTTTGACTATTCCTCATCAGATCAGTGTTTGCAACATCTCCTGATCTTGAAGCAGAATCCCATCTGCTTCCAGCTTGGATTCCAGGTTTAGCTTACAGATGCACCACAAATCCATTTTCAGCAGAGTAAATTTATCTATTAGACATCAAACAAAGTTTGTTCAGCCGTTATGCTGCCATGTTTTCTGCTGAGCCCTGATTTCCTCCTTCTACGCCACCAGTCAGAAACCTCAGCCACGTGTTTGATTTCTTCCATAGATCTTAAACTGTTTTTGCCTTTTGAGAATCAGTCCGCTCACTGCTTGACTAGTTTTAAAAACATATTAAGTAAAAGACATTCAACACTTTAAAAGTGCATAACACAGATAGTCACAGTTAGTTCCTTTTTTCTGTCACTGTTTGTTGTAAGTTCTTGAAGCTGTTAATTCAGACTGTGAGAAGAAAGAGATGAAAAATGTGTAGGGGGGAAAATATATATGCAAGTCTTACATTAATATGAACAAATCAACAGAAAAAATGATGTGGGATTTCTATGTGTTTTTCTTTTCTAAATTCCATGATTTGAATGTATTGCTTGATAACTTGAAGACAGAATTATTTCTAAATGGTTTTACTTATTTTCATCACTTCCATATACTGCACAATCCATATACTTCATTGAGTTCTGAGTTATAAATGTAATGTCGTTTGCATTTGAAATTTGTCTTCAATAAAAATGTGCATAGCTGGTGTGAAAAAAGCCAATTAACTCACTTTTCATTCACAAACACATTGAGACCATATGCATTCAACTTGTACTTTATTTAGGAAACAGCATGAAGAATCATGAGATGTTATTTGCCATATTTAGTGGGGAGAGAAGATTCTTTATGTTGTAGCTGCCACTGTGGTATTAGGAGCTGCTGTGGTAGGAGCAGCGGTGGTGGAAGCAGCTGCGGTGGTGGAAGCAGCTGCGGTGGTGGAAGCAGCTGCGGTGGTAGTTGCAGCCGTAGTAGTGGTGGTAGTACTGGCGAGCAGAAACTCACGAAGCTTCAGAAGGATTTCGTAAGGTACACAAGGGTGGCCATGTTTCCCACGAGGAGGACCACGGCCCTGAAACACAAATCAAGGTCAGGTTTATTCAGATTCAGGAAACAGATTCTGGTTTGGCATCAGTTCTTATCTACTCCAGTAAAACCAATACAATAAACTTACCTTAGCAGGATGATGGCCTTGAAGTGAACGGTTCTCCCGGCTGGATGCCGAGTCATCCTGTTAAAAACGACAATAAATAAATATTATTTTTATTCTGTGGCGGCTGCACCGACCAAAAGAACATTGATTCAGTCTTTATAAATATGGCACTTACAGAATAAGCCAGAGTGAGACACAGGAGGCATCCCAGCACAAATATTACCTTCAGCATTGTTTCACTGATTACCTGCCAAAATAAGAAATAATAATAATTTAAAAATTACAATAAGTAAAAAAAATAAAACGGTATCATGAAAGCACTGAGTCAATGTCTGACAGAAAAATCAAATAGAAAACAGAATGAATAATTATAAAAGAAATTTGCAATTACTGTTGTCTCTTCACAATCTGTCCCAGAGAAGGTCAAGGCAAATCTGACGGTGTGTTGGTCGTTAGAGCTTTTTATACACATGCAGATGGAGGAGATCAGGCAGTTGGGAAACAACAGCTGTTAGGAAACTGTCTGCCCAGCATTTCAAGTATGTAGGTGGAAATTTTAAGAAATAGGTGAAGCAATAATAAACATGAATGGTTTGGAAGATCAACAAAGGGTTGGGCACAAATAAAAAAAAAACGTGATTGGTTTAGTGTGTAAAAGATTAAATAAACTTTTAAAAGACTTAAAAGAGAAACGTAAAGGATTACCAGTGATATGTTATCTAATATTTTACAAGGGAAAAAAGGACCAAAAAGATGTTTTGCCGAAATAAAGATTGTTGTAAAGCTTTGTTGGAGTAGGTAAAACTTTTAAGTTTATTTGGCAAAAAGTACTACGGGGGAGACTTGAATTTGATTTTGAACTTGAATATTGACAAAAAATCTTTTAGAAAAGTGCTCTATGTAACTTTTTGAACATTTCAAAATCAAGCCAAAGAGTAGTGTTGTGTTT
>NW_006799983.1:467268-469713 GCF_000485575.1 Poecilia formosa | reverse complement strand
TGGCGGCTGCACCGACTAAAATAACATTGATTCAGTCTTTATAAATATGCCACTTACAGAATAAGCCAGAGTGAGACACAGGAGGCATCCCAGCACAAATATTACCTTCAGCATTGTTTCACTGATTACCTGCCAAAATAAAAAAAAAATGATTGCAGGTGTATTTTTTTAAGCAATAGATTAATGAAAAAATGAGTTCAATATTAAAAATTGTATCTTACATTTTGCTTTAGTAACAAAATATCCATGTGGGAATTAATTCCAGCTGCCATTAGGCAAACAGAAGTGAAACCCTTCATATAATTGTTGACCATTTTTTTCATGGATTACATTGATTTGTTTATGATTTAGCATTGATGAAGGGAACTATTCCTATCACCCTAGCCCCTGTCTCTGTCTGACTCATTCCAAAATGTTAATACTTTAAATCTGTCAGGGTTTTGAATCATGTCAGGCCAAACTCTACATGTAAAGAAACTCTGTCTTGCATATTCACTGAACTGTCTGCTTGCTTTTAGTTTGTTTCCTTATCACTATGATTTCCAAAGTTTTTCTTCTGTGCCCCCCTATGCATTACAATAAAATCCCCCCTGTGGAAGAGCATTCTTTGCTGTCCGTGTAATTTCAAACATATTTCATTTTTTGTTTGGAACAATGTTCAACTTTGCTATCATCAATACATTTAAAACAAGTCTCTGTGCAAAATGGGGTTAAAACATGAAGAGAAATGTTTGTTTCTTTTTTCATTCATCGATCGCCCCAATGGCACTGCGCCCCCATTGGGTGGCTGTTTACATTTATCCATCATCTATTGCTGGGACTTCCTGTGAGGTAAAACTCTCCAGAATCAACATCTCATTGTATTTGACTTTATCACAGGATAGTTTGATCATATCTAAGCAAGATGTTACGGTAAATGTTAATGTAGTTTATTTTGTGTAAATAAACTACGAGGAATGAATACAGTGAGCACTGTGACACCATGCACCACCCCTGTACAGTATGTTTAATATCATTTGTAGTGTAAGTTTCTATGTAGAGTGTTTAGAGTTTTTTTACAGTACGTATTTTCATGGCTGCACCAAATTAACTTTACCAGTTTTCTGTATTAAAGTGGATCTATGCGCTTCAATTGGCCGTAAGGATTTTCAACAAATTGCACCATTATACCACCAGCAGCAGTCTGAATTGAGAATCCTTGGATCGATCTATATTTGAAATTTCCTAATTTTTGTGAGCTTTTGCAAATTGTATTGCAAGTTGTCTGGTCTTGGCTGACAGGAGTGGCACATAATGTCGTGTTCTGCATCAAGGTTATTCTGACAGCCAAAGTTTTTTGCAATCTCAGCTTGAATTGGAATATGAATGTATGGATTGGTTCTTACGGATATATTTAAAAATTATCTAGGTTAATGTGTGCCTAGATAATGGTGGGGTTCAGTTTTTCTTTGTAGCCCCAAAGGTTCAATCTAAAGAAAAGCTTTCTAAAGTCGTTGCAAATGAAAACGTTTCAGGGCTTGAACTTACTGAAGAACAACGCTCACATATTTTCCTTCAAATTCCTGTCAACTTGTGAAAAATGATTTTTCTGCACATTTGTTTCACCCTCATGGCCACTTATCATTACAAATATGGGAATAAAGCACAGTTTTGAGCACACACAGTGAGCACACACAATATATATCAATATTTCTTTATTTTTTCTTATTTTCTTTTTTTATTTCTTTAGTTATTTAACTACTATCATTAACTACAAAACCACTGGTATTGGTCAAGTTACCATATTTTTTCATGCATTGAGTCTGATGAGGCCAACTCAAGCTGTAATTATTAGAAACAGGAATAACTTCTGCACAAAATGAGCACATCACTTGATGCTGGATGTTCTCTGATGTTAAAAACTAAGAGTTTTCTCTCAGTTTTGCTTTTAGCAGGAGCTGGGGTTGCTTTGTGGCTTTGTCTCATCCTGGTCCACTTGTACAGCATATCAATAAGATAAAACATTTAATCTGTTATTAGATTAGTCTTTCTAGATATTCATAGACTTATATGGGTACATTTGTGCAAAGCATTATTTTCTAATGTTCTTCTGGAAAGCATATATGTCTTGATGATGAAGTGCAAAATATAATGAAAGACAACATAGCAAAAGTCTGTATTGAAAATGTTTATTTTTAGTCAAAACTTGGTGAAGAATGACATTTGTCCAATTGTTGAGTGAATAGAAGGCATCTGGTTAAAACAGCAGCCACTGAATCTGAAATGAGATGAGAAAATAATACAGCTATAAATTCTCTATAAACCAACTTCTCAAAAACAGACTGCGTTAAATATCAATGATTATTGACAGTAGAATTGTCACAAATCTGTTTCTGTGTTTTTCACTCACTTCATCATTACTGATTGAGTAGTTGTTGGAGCAGGGCCAGGAGCTGGGTCAGAAGT
>NW_006799983.1:465380-466624 GCF_000485575.1 Poecilia formosa | reverse complement strand
ACAACAGTTTCAGCTTATTGTTGGTGAACCGCAAGAGACACAGCAGCTGATTTTCAACATCACTAAGTTTTGTGACTGAGGTTTATATAAAAATAGATGGAGAGAGCTTCTTCTGTGGAAACTGTCAAGTTTTAATGAGAATAATAATCACATCGTGGATTGGCATGTCAACAAAAGTATTTGCCTATCTCTTTTTTAATGTTCATAAAACTTGATTTATTTGTTTCTTATTACATTCAGACACTTTGGTGGTGAAATAAAAAAGTAATCAGTGATTTAATGTCTTTTTTTTTGTTTTGATGAATTGCTTTAGAAAGTCAGACTTTCTGATTTGTTTTAGAATTAAAATTACATATATATATTTTTAATAACTCTGTGTTGTATTCCTAAAATAGGGTCACAGAAGAGTTCATCCTGACACACCTTGTGTGCAGATGAAACTTAGAAGAAAACTTTTTACACTCTTAATGTAACCATGCTGCTGATGGTTACATTAAGAGCTTTGTACACATTTCTAAATAACAAATCTGTTCACTTTTTAGGACACCTTTGCTAGTACTTTGCAGAACCCCGTGTTTCTCCTGAAACACGGGGTTTAACCAGAGAGCATTTCTTTTTAAATATTACAGCTATTTACATTCAAATATAGTGAGCAAAATGGGTAGGAAGTTTTACATTTTATGTCGAAGGTGTTTGTCATAGAGTGACTTATTGTTTGAATTTAGTTTTCCACATTCAGCAGCAGAGGGGAGTGTAAACCCATTACTGGGAAAATTGATGAAATGAAAAGTTCAGTTTGGGCTTGAAGAGACAGATCGAGGTTCCTGTGCCTGTTGTTTCACTTCTACACAGTTTTAAGACAGTTTTCTGTTTTTATTATGTGATATAATAAACTTAAGCTCCCATACATCCTGAGATAACACAGAGGGAAATTACTCATAAATTGCTGCTGAGAACTTCCTGGACCAACAATTGACACTGCAAGCTTCAATCAATCAGCTTGTTGATTGAAACTTACAGCTTTACTCTGTAATTTACCCATACGTTAGTCCTTATACACCAACACAATTCTGATACAAAATGTAAAGCAAATATTACAGTGATGGAAAACCAACAAAGTTTTAGTCCTTTAATTGAGAGATTACAGTTTAACTTTGAATCAAACTGAAAGGATTCTGGGTAAATTTGAGTCTGTAAAAATCCCAAAGTCCTGCAGCGTCAAATATTTGATCTCACTGAAATGT
>NW_006799983.1:461748-464276 GCF_000485575.1 Poecilia formosa | reverse complement strand
CGGCCCACAGGCCACAGCTTGGGGACCCCTGGCTTAGGCAGAGAGGACACTCACCTCATCTGAGCCAGAACCAGAGCCAGCGCTTGAGCGAGCAAAACGCTGGTGCTCCATCTGCACAAGGTTTGACATTACATGCAATAAATATTTTCACAATAACAGTTATAATATCTACATACAGTTTATGCTCTATGATATCATCATTAAACATGATAATATTATACTTACAGGTTCAGCCACAATGAGGCTCAGGAGGCATCCAAGAACAAGTGCTACCTTCAGCATGGCTGCAGTGATTTTACCTGTTGGAGCAGAAGATCAAAATGACTTTCTGAAGTAGAATAGAGTTTGAAAAATTCACTGAATAAATACCAAAACCATAATCTAAAAAAGTCAAGTCATCACACCTTCAGTAGGTTTTCTCAAAGACAAGAGAAGAGGCTGTAGTGTTGGTCTTTGGATGCTGAGCTTCTGTTTTATACCTTTGCAGATGCAGAAATGTTGCAAAACTCTGATTACGTTTTTCCCTAAGCTTTTAGATGTGGTTGCGAATTAGTGACTTTAAGTTATTAAATTGTCTTTAAGTTATTAAAATCTGTTGATGATTACATTAAGACCTTAATACACTTTACTAAATATTAAATCTGTTTGCGCAAAGGACACATTTGGTAATACTCTAATACTCTGCATATGATTTCACATATCTTTTAGAAACAGAACAGAGACCTTTCTAGGATCCTCAAACATGGTTTTAACAAGAGAGCATCTTCTGGCATTTGTCAGTGGGCGGGGCTAACGTTGAGCCTGTCTGAAGTCTGTGGCAGTTTCCTCCATGCAGGAACACAAAGAGCTCTCTTCTGAACTTATTTGAGATATTTCACACCAAATTGGTGATGAAGAGGCTGGAGTTTCTCGTCCACGGTTTGAAATTCACTACAAGAATTCAATGCTGTTATGTGAAGTTATTTCTGTACTTTCCAGTGAAAATTTTGAGTCATAGCAACAGGAAGAAACTATCTGAAGCAGCCAATCAGATGCCTGGGTTTATAGAAGCAGCCCTAATCCCGCCTCCTGAGTTTATGGGTGAAGTTGACGGTTAAAATAAATTTATGACATAAAAACATAGATTGATTAACTCATAAAATAATTCTAGATTTCATTCTCAGCTAAATGCAGATTTCAGTGCATTTAGCTGAGACAATTAATTCTATGGTTAAATTATTTCTGTAGTAATTTCCAGTTATAATACATTAATGACACACGTAAGTAATTATTTCATAAGTTATCTGGCATCTTCACTCTCTGTAGTTGCATAGATATTCTAATTTCAGGTTTAAATTTGAAATTGTCACGTCAAGTGAAAAAAAAAATACAACACACATTTTTATTAAAGCTTCTTTTTAAATCTCTCATCTATTTATATTGAAATCTTCTAAATATAGTGAGCAAAATGGGTAGAATTTAATTTTCCACACTCAACAGCAGAGGGGAGTGTAAACCTGTAACTGGGAAGATTTATGAAATGAATAGATCAACTCTGGGTTGGAAGAGACAAATGGAGGTTTCTGTTCTTGGTGTGTCACTTCTACACAGTTTTATGACAGTTTTCTGTTTTTTATTCTGTCATATAATAAACTTAAGCTTCCATATATCCTGAGATAACCTGAGGGAAATTGCCCAAGTTCTGCAGAATCACCATTATTTGACTCATAAGTGAAATTGGTTTGATAATATTTTTTTCCTCTTGAATGAAATAATTTTGCTGTGGTTGTCTATAAATAGTTTATAAATAGTTGTAAGACATCTGCCAGCACTAAATGGTTCTCACAGGTCTTTTCTTGTGCTTTTCCTACTTCCTGGAGTGTTTTTGTGTTGTCATGAAGCTCTTGCTCTATTTTTACTTTACTCTGTAAAGCACCCTTTCAGATATATCTATTTTTTAAATTAATTTTTCTATAAACACATGCATGTAATAGTATGAGACAAACATCATTCCATTAAAACTAATATTTTCTTCATGAATAAGCCTTTATCAATATTGATGACAAATGATATTTAAACTTCAACATAACAAAGTTTCTATTGCTCTTACAATAACCATGCATGTCTTGATGATGAAGTGCAAAATATAATGAAAGACAACATAGCAAAAGTCTGTATTGAAAATGTTTATTTTTAGTCAAAACTTGGTGAAGAATGACATTTGTCCAATTGTTGAGTGAATAGAAAGCATCTGGTTAAAACAGCAGCCACTGAATCTGAAATGAGATGAGAAAATAATACAGTTATAGATTCTCTATAAACCAACTTCTCAATAACAGACTAAGTTAAATATCAATGATTATTTACAGTAGAATTGTCACAAATCTGTTTCTGTGTTTTTCACTCACTTCATCATTACTGATTGAGTAGTTGTTGGAGCAGGGCCAGGAGCTGGGCCAGAGCTGCTGAAGCTGTAGTTGCTGCTGTGGTTGTAGTCGTGGTGGTCTTTAAGGAAATTAAGGGAGATTACACATAGCAGAGGATTATTT
>NW_006799983.1:457183-461738 GCF_000485575.1 Poecilia formosa | reverse complement strand
TAATAATTATAGTGTTATTGTTGTAATAAAGCAGAATATGTTCAACCTACAGATGGAGCATCAGCGCTTTGCCCGTTCCAGCTCTAATGAGGTGACGACTTTCTCTGCTTTACATTTAAAACAATCTTGAACATAAGTTACTGTATCATCACGGAGAAAATCCTCTGCTGTGTGTGTAATGATAATCTTCTTGATTTCCCTAAAGTCAAGCTCAACTCTCTCGCTGGCTAACCTCATCACTCTTCTCCAAGCAATTATAGCTGCAGCTGCAGCATAAAGCCTGCAATGTTACCAGTGACCAGTCAGTGAGTGACCAAGTGCTTGAAGTAGTAGATGTTAAACTTGATCTGTTTCTGATCAGGTTATTGAGTTTTATGCGACTATTTCACCTTTTCTCATTTCAGGTTCCAAACCTGCTGTTCTGATGGTCTTTCACTCAACATTCAGGAAACATTTTCCCTTCTGTTTGTTTGCATGACAAATAAACCTTAAGAATGAAAATTCTCTCTGTGCTGTTTTTTTTTCTTATTAATTATCCAGTCTGGTACGTTTATCCTTGTGAGCAGAGCTGGTGCTTATCTCCAGCAGTAAGGAGGCAGGCTGCGCCCTGGTCAGGTCGCCATCCATCTCTTAGTAAATCATACATAACAATATTGTCCTTTTATTGTTAATTCTCACTCCATTTTTAACACATGTACTCAGTGAATAAGAAGTAGTGAAAAATTTTCCATACCAAAAATTTCCTAATCTCATCCATCCATCCATCCATCCATCCATCCATCCATCCATCCATCCATTGGGTTTGGAGGTCCAGCTCCTGTCACTTTATCAATGATACATATTTGTGTCTTCTTCTTAGTGTCTGACCTCAGATCATTGTAAAGTTTCCTTGTTTTAGCTCAGTACTGATTACCAAACATATTTCTATATGCTAAACAATGAGAGAATAATGAGAAAGGGGTTTTGTTTTACTTTTTTTTGTTGGATGGGTCCAGACGTTATTTGGTGGAAGTAGCATATTACTTGTGCCAAATATTACACAAAAACTCAATGCAATAGTTTCCCTGAATCCTTGGCAATTGCATCTTAAATCTATTCCAGAGTATGAATATAAATGTATATAAATGTGAATAAATCTTTTTCTAGCACATGTGAGCTGAAAGCTTATGCTATATTTTGGTTGCCACAAGAGACTAAAGATGTCTGGAAGCTGCACAAATAAAGAAATCCACATGTTTGATGTGATTGGGGACAGGCACACAGAGTATAGAGAGAGAAGTAGAGAGCACAGAGCTGCAAAACACAGATTGTAGTTTGCAGCTCTTAGATTTCTTCATTTAAATTTATAAATGTGTTATTTTTGAAAAGTATGTTTTGTGTGAGTTTGCAGTGAAATAAATATCCACATTTATTCTGAGTGCTGCCTTTAATAACGTGAAATCACTTTGTGAAGATTTGAGTTTTCTGTGTGTTTATTTTGCTTTCTGTGTCTGTTGAGCCTCTGTGATTGATTTATCCCAGCTGTGTCTCGTTCCCCTGACAACCTTCTGTGTATTTAAATCCACCTGTGTCTCTTGTTTGTTGTCGGGTCCTTGTCTGATGTCATTGTCTCTAGTTGTGTTACCAGTGGCTACCAGTGTCTGAGCTCTTAGCCTTCTGCTCACCTGCTTTATTCTTCATTGAACCATCATTTCCTCTACTACCTGGGTCCACTTCGTCTACCTCAACATTCTACAACCGCAAATCATGACAACTTTACTAAAACAAGCGGTTTTTGTAAAGATAACTTTGAATGTCAGACCTTTTTCTCAACACACGACATAAGAGGGACAGAAGTTCATCCAACATGATGGGTGGAAGTATTGGTGACTCCTTTGACTGTCCAGTCGCTCCACTGGTGCTGCTACAATTTCCATCAGTAAATGGCGCAATAGGAATAAATTGATTTGATCATCAAAGGCTAATAAAAATGCACATCCTTACACAGTATCCAGTCTTTAGAGAAAAAGTTGAAGCTGAGTCTGAAGTCTTTCATTTTGTGCCTTAAATGGATCTTGAGCCAGAGTCTCTCAACCTTGAGTTGTCGTCTCTGGTGTACTGTCCCTGAGTGTGGAAACAACATTTCTATCACTCTTAAGTTTTTCCAAGCTAGTATGAAAATTACTGTATCTCCCACACTATTTTGTTGCAAAAAAAGGAAAAAAGCAAAACAAAACTAGTAAACAATGTCTGAAATGACATTGTAGTGTGAGAATAATTCAGCTAAAGATTGGTTTTCAGAGAACTGCAACATCACTTGTAAGTTGCAGTTTAGACAAAATAAGAGGCTGCAATTGTGAGCGTTTCTTCAAACGATTCTTCATGTGGTCAAATGGACAGAGTTTTATCTCTTTGGCAACAAGACTTGTTCTTATTTTCAATAACATTTCTTACTCAGAACTCTTTAGCTCTGAGTAAGAAAGCTAAACTTACTGTCTGTCGTGGACTAATAAAGTCCACGACAGACATATAATATATGTCCAGTCCAGTAATATATATACATCAATGCTGGTGGCACTCTGTCGTTCTCTCGCAGTAAGAGAGTGGACTTATTATGGATTATGTAAAATCAAAACAAAACAAAAAACAAAGAAAACATGTGGTCATGTTATCACAGCTGTCAAGATGTGGTTTCCATATATAATCCCTGATTAGACATTACAACCAGGTTGCATTTTTAAAAGGGAACATTTCTCAACACCCTGATCCAGATACTCTATATAAGTGGAGTCCAAACTTCACCTCAACACAACCTTCCTGTCAAGTCATTCAAAGCAGAGAAGACTCTACGGTGACTATATCAATTTATACTTAATTTCTTTGTATCATTGAACCAATTTGTTTGCTTGATAAAGACTTTATTTATGTTCCAACAGCTGAAATCACTGCAGCCATGCTGAAGGTAGCACTTATTCTTGGATGCCTCCTGAGCCTCATTGTGGCTACACCAGTAAGTGATAAGCCTTTTTTCTTTTAATGGACTGTAAAGAAGCTTAACTATGTACATTTTAATTTAACTTTGCAGTGAATATTGATTCTTCTCTTGTGTGTCATGACAGCACTTTTTCTCTTGTTTCACACACATCTAAACACATTTCTTAATTTACAACAGAGTTTTCAAGCACCTATTACACACCTAAGCCGTGTAGTTTGTATTTGATCCTCAATTATAAAGGCAAGTAATTTCAAGAAGCATTTTTTGTGCAAATCTATTGAAGAGTATAAATTATTAATATGTCATTTTTTCTGTGAAAAAGTCCACAAATGCAGATCTTTTTTCAGAGACAGGCACAGTTTTACATTGACATTTAGAAGATTCCCATGTTTTATCTGTGTTGTGTTAAAGAAATTAATTACAAGAAAAATTTGAAAATATTTCTTAGCTGAAGTGTATTTGGTACTCCTCCAAGGGTTCTGTTGAACTAAACTCTGTTAGCTGACAGTTATATTTTATTGGAAAGGAAAGCTACCAATGGCTCCTTTAAAGGTTCTGTTAAATGAGACTGGTGACATGTAGGTGTATTAACAAGTACAGGACCTTAAAACCACAAAATATGAAATAGTAAGAAGTTAATTTGAACTACTGAAGTCAAAGTAAACTGCAGAATGACTTAATTTGTTTGCTCTCTTCAGATGGAGCACCAGCGAGTTGCTCGCTCCGGCTCTGGATCCAGCTCCAATGAGGTGAGAATATGTCTTGTCTCTGTAATAAACCACAAATTTACAACATCTACTGTATAGTTGATGTGTAGTTTTGCTAAATTTCTAACTCTCTTTATGGTTTCCTTACAGGTCTCAACAACCAACTTTGCCACCCTGCTGTCCCTGCTCCTCCAGCTTATCACCACCACCACCACCACAACCACAACTACAACTGCAGCTACAACACCAGCTGCTGCTACATAAAACGGAGACTTGAACGTCAGCAAATTTGTCATGTGTTGAGAAAGTTGTCATTGTTTTTCTCTCTCAATTTTCAATGTTAATGGAAATCAGTTTCCAGTATCATTGAACATGGATCAAATTTGCTGCTGTCATGTTTGGTTTTGTGCTTAATAAAGTTCAGCAAAAAAAAGAAAAATTGTGACGATTCTTTTCTCTCACTAAAGCCTCAGTGAACATTCATGTGAAGAATCCAATTACATTATAAAATTTCAAACACATTGTTTTGAACCAAATATATAACAAATATATGTTTTTGATTGTAAATTGAAGGGAAATGATAAACAGATGGGGGACATTTACTTAGTTTCATTACATTTGTAATTGTCTGTCGTGGACTTTATTAGTCCACGACAGACAGTAAGTTAAGCTTTCTTAATCAGAGCTAAACAGCTCTGAGTAAGAATTGTTATTGAAAATAAGAACAAGTCTTGTTGCCAGAGAGATAAAACTCTGTCCATTTGACCACATGAAGAATCGTTTGAAGAAACGCTCACAATTGCAGCCTCTTATTTTGTCTAAACTGCAACTTACAAGTGATGTTGCAGTTCTCTGAAAACCAATCTTTAGCTGA
>NW_006799983.1:452643-455018 GCF_000485575.1 Poecilia formosa | reverse complement strand
TCACCTCATTAGAGCTGGAACGGGCAAAGCGCTGATGCTCCATCTGTAGGTTGAACATATTCTGCTTTATTACAACAATAACACTATAATTATTAATATCCATTGCATTCAGTGATGCTTAGAAATGGTTTAAAAGTAAGCGAGAGAAAGCAGTTACTACAACAGAGTCAAAACATGCAAAACGCTCCTGTGCAATTTGTAGGTTTAGCACGTGCTTTCTACTTTATTACAACAAAAATGGTAACAGAGATGTGATCGCTGCTAGTTTAATTGAATATAATAATGTTATACTTACAGGCGCAGCCACAATTAGACTCAGCAGGCATGCAAGAACAATGACTACCTTCAACATGGGTGCAGTCATCTTTCCTGAGAGAGAAATAAATAAGTACAGATTTATTCTAATTCAACAAAATGAATAATAGAAATCAAAACGCAAAGAAAAAAATATAGTAAAAAAAAGAAATATCAAGCTAAAGAGATCCTTACGTCTTCAGCAGATTTTCTCAGAGTAGAAGAAATAGGAGATCGTTGTTTGTTGATCTGAATGACCTTTTCTTTTATACCTATCTAGGAACAAATATATTGAGAAATCAAATCTTTAAAATCTATGTTAATCCCACAACACTTATACGTAAGTCAAAGGGTCAATGAGGACGCTATAATTACAGTTAATTAATATGTAAGATAAAAAATATATAATTGTAGTTTCAGGAGAGCATGTGTTACAGTTATGACACTCCTTGGTAAAAAGATTGCGAAACTTTGATATCACAGTTTTCCTAAAAACAAATTATGTGACTTAGTGGTTTTGTTTCACAAACACCCAGTGAAGACTGCGTTCTGCTTGTCATGTCATAGTTTGGAAATAAGTTAATGTTATGACTTTCAATGTGGAACTCAGCATTCTAAACCTTACAAAAAAAATATTCTGAAATTGTGAAATCTGCAAAACATTAGTAAATGCATGTTTGGAGTAGAGTTATTTGTTCTGCACCAACATATATTAATGTCCTGATGTAATTTATGATTAACAGGAAATCTATGCAAAGAAACAATTCTAAAGCTTAATTTAAATAAAAGATTCAGTCTTTTGATTTTTGTGAATATCTTGGAATTATTACAAAGAAATATTAAAAACATAAAAAAGCTGTAAAGAGGTGATGGGTTAAGTTATCTGTAAGACATCTGAAAATCTAACCACTATCTAAAAATAATTCATCAGTAAAACATAATTAAATAAACGCACTTATGAACTTTATGGACCACAATGTGGCTGAATTTTAGATTACCATGAGAAAATGTATGTATTTATATACAAATCAAACAAAAGAAAGAGTAAGACAATGATTTTGTTGACAATCCCCTCCGTGTTACGATTATTATTCTCATTAAAACTTGACAGTTTCCAAGAAGAAGCTCTCTCCATCTATTTTTATATAAACCTCAGTCACAAAACTTAGTGATGTTGAAAATCAGCTGCTGTGTCTCTTGCGGTTCACCAACAATAAGCTGAAACTGTTGTAATCACCGGTTCTTTCAACAGGTTTTCACAATGTTATTTAGACACTCAAATGTAGGTAAACCTGAACATTATTAGGGATATTTGTCCACAATTTAATAACTTAAAGTCACTAAATCGCAACCACATCCAGAAGCTTAGGGAAAAACGTAATCGCAGTTTTGCAATATTTCTGCATCTGTAAAGGTATAAAACAGAAGCTCAGCATCCAAAGAGCAACACTACATCCTCTTCTCTTGTCTCTGAGAAAACCTACTGAAGGTGTGATGACTTCCCTTATGTAGATTATAGTTTTGGTATTTATTCAGTGAATTTTTCAAATCCTATTCTACTTCAGAAAGTCATTTTGATCTTCTGCTCCAACAGGTAAAATCACTGCAGCCATGCTGAAGGTAGCACTTGTTCTTGGATGCCTCCTGAGCCTCATTGTGGCTGAAACTGTAAGTATAATATTATCATGTTTAATGATGATATCATAGAGCAAATACTGTATGTAGATATTATAACTGTTATTGCAAAAATATTTACTACATGTAATGTCAAACCTTGTGCAGATGGAGCACCAGCGTTTTGCTCGCTCAAGCTCTGGTTCTGGTTCTGGCTCAGATGAGGTGAGTGTCCTCTCTGCCTAAACCTTAGATTAAACCTGAGCATAAGTTACTGTATCAGTATTGAAATAATCCTCTGCTATGTGTAATCTCCCTTAATTTCCTTAAAGACCACCACGACTACAACCACAGCAGCAACTACAGCTTCAGCACTTCTGACCCAGCTCCTGGCCCTGCTCCAACAACTACTCAATCAGTAATGATGAAGTGAGTGAAAAACACAGAAACAGATTTGTGACAATACG
>NW_006799983.1:448945-451030 GCF_000485575.1 Poecilia formosa | reverse complement strand
TGTTGACAGCAGACTTCTGGACATAAACTTTGGCCGCATGTGGCAGTTCTTATAGTATACAATGAGAAACTGAGAACCACCTGAGATGGAGAGCAAAGATTGTCACCATTCCAAATGTCTCAGGTCTGTTTTAACATGTTGCCAAACTACACTCCCAGGCGCTGAATGTTCGCCCTGTTTCTAAACCTCCACACCACAGAGGAGAAGCACAATGAGGGGCATTAAAGCAGAACTCCTCCCACTCAGCTGTGGAGCGTCTAATAAACCTCCTGAAATGCTGGTGGTGTTGTCTTCCTTTTCCTAGTCCACTATTAATTTGCCTTTCTTTCACAGTGAAAAACAAATAAGTTTGAAGATGACATGGAACATTGTATGCAAATGTTCAGGTGCTGCCGTGATTTATATTGGAGAAATTACTCCTTTATAAATTGTGAGAAAAGTTTTGTAAGTCTTTTCTAGTTTTTGGATTTCAGGTATATGCACACTTTTAGTATTGATAACACTCAAAGTTTTATAAATGAGACTGCAGGAGTCCCAGTCAAATCTCAGTTCTTTACAGCACAAGTCCATGTTGATCATGAAGTCTTTCATTTCAACCTTGAGTTGCCAACTATAGTGAGTTGTTACTGAGTGTTCAAACAACATTTCTGTCATCATTCTTAATGTTACTCAGACCTTATTTTTTGTTAAATCACAATAAGTGATTACATCATTAGTAAACAATTCATGATGATGGTGTGAATGTATTTCAGCTTGGCTAACAAGTGATTTTCAGAGAAATGTGGCCTCACTTGTCAGATGTGCAGTTAATAAAAACCAAGAGACTGCACTTGTCAGCATATTGTGAGATAATTATTCATTTGGCCAAATGGGCAGGCAGGGCTTTTTATCCTTCAACTCTCTGGCAACATGACATGTTTTCATTTTCAGTAATACTCTTAATAAGGGCTTTTTTTTTCTTTTTTTTTGCATCTTGTGACATTCACTTTTAAAAACCATGACAGATGTTTAAGAATGATATAAAATTAAGTGAAAATCACCCATTGGTTTATTAACTTGCCTTTCTTTCAAAGTGAAAAACAAATAAGTTTGAAGTAAGTTGTTCATAAAAATGTGTTTGAAATTGTATCAGAAAAGAGTCATCACAATTTCTATTTTTGCTAAACTTTATTAATAAGATACCAAACATGATGGCAGGTTTGATCCATGTTTTAAGAAAACAAAACCGATTTCCAATTTCTCAGCAACACATGACAAAGTTGCTGATGTTCAAGATTCCATTTTATGGAGTAGTAGAAGCAGTTGTTGTAGCTGCTGTTGTAGTTGTTGTAGTTGTGGTGGTGGTGGCAAGAAGCCGGACAAGCAGGGATAGCAGGGTGGCAAGGTTAGTTGTTGAGGTCTGTGGAAAATCATAACAGTAGTTAGATATATGGCAGAATTATGCAAGAATCACACAGTAAAAGTTGTTCATTTGTTGTTTATAATAGAGAAAAGAAATGATTCTCACCTCTCCGGAGTTCGATCCAGAGCCAGATCCAGAGCGAGCAAATCGCTGGTGCTCCATCTGAAGAGAACAAACAGGTTCAGTCAGTCTGCAGTTTCTATTGACTTCATTTTCACAGCAGACCAAAATAAGCAGACCAAAATTATACCAGCATCATGATAGAAAGCAGGAAATATCTTGGTACATGTGTTGCTATCAAACCATCTCAACATAAAAAATGAAAAAAAAAAAACTTTAAAATTATCTGACTTAATTCTTCTATAATATTGTCACTTACTGGTGTAGCCACAATGAGGCTCAGGAGGCATCCAAGAATAAGTGCTACCTTCAGCATGGCTGCAGTGATTTCAGCTGTTGGAACATAAAGTCTCTATCAAGCAAACAAATTGGTTCAGTTCTATTATGAAATGAAGCATAAATTCATATAATCACCGTAGAGTCTTCTCTAGTTCCACTGACTGTCCCACAGGAGGTTGTGGTGCTGAGCTGAATTTTGGACTCCTCTTATATACAGTATCAGAATCAGAGAAATTTGGATATTTTTCCTTTTAAAAGTGCAACCTTGTTGCAATGTCTAAACA
>NW_006799983.1:400990-448935 GCF_000485575.1 Poecilia formosa | reverse complement strand
AGGTATATGCACACTTTTAGTATTGATAACACTCAAAGTTTTATAAATGAGACTGCAGGAGTCCCAGTCAAATCTCAGTTCTTTACAGCACAAGTCCATGTTGATCATGAAGTCTTTCATTTCAACCTTGAGTTGCCAACTATAGTGAGTTGTTACTGAGTGCTCAAACAACATTTCTGTCATCATTCTTAACGTTACTCAAATCTTATTTTTTGTTAGATCACAATAAATGATTACATCGTTAGTAAACAATTCATGATGATGGTGTGAATGTATTTCAGCTTGGCTAACAAGTGATTTTCAGAGAAATCTGGCCTCACTTGTCAGATGTGCAGTTTATAAAAACCAAGAGACTGCACTTGTCAGCATATTGTGAGATAATTATTCATTTGGCCAAATGGGCAGGTAGGGCTTTTTATCCTTCAACTCTCTGGCAACATGACATGTTTTCATTTTCAGTAATACTCTTAATAAGGGCTTTTTTTTCTTTTTTTTTTGCATCTTGTGACATTCACTTATAAAAACCATGACAGATGTTTAAGAATGATATAAAATTATGTGAAAATCACCCATTGGTTTATTAACTTGCCTTTCTTTCAAAGTGAAAAACAAATAAGTTTGAAGTAAGTTGTTCATAAAAATGTGTTTGAAATTGTATCAGAAAAGAGTCATCACAATTTCTATTTTTGCTAAACTTTATTAATAAGATACCAAACATGATGGCAGGTTTGATCCATGTTTTAGGAAAACAAAATCTATTTCCAATTTCTCAGCAACACATGACAAAGTTGCTGATGTTCAAGATTCCATTTTATGTAGTAGCAGCAGGTGTTGTAGCTGCTGTTGTAGTTGTTGTAGTTGTGGTGGTGGTGGCAAGAAGCTGGACAAGCAGGGATAGCAGGGTGGCAAGGTTATTTGTTGAGGTCTGTGGAAAATCATAACAGTAGTTAGATATATGGCAGAATTATGCAAGAATTACACAGTAAAAGTTGTTCATTTGTTGTTTATAATAGAGAAAAGAAATGATTCTCACCTCTCCGGAGTTCGATCCAGAGCCAGATCCAGAGCGAGCAAATCGCTGGTGCTCCATCTGAAGAGAACAAACAGGTTCAGTCAGTCTGCAGTTTCTTTTGACTTCATTTTCACAGCAGACCAAAATAAGCTCAAGAAATTATACCAGCATCATGATAGAAAGCAGGAAATATCTTGGTACATGTGTTGCTATCAAACCATCTCAACATAAAAAATAATAAAATAAAACTTTAAAATTATCTGACTTAATTCTTCTATAATATTGTCACTTACTGGTGTAGCCACAATGAGGCTCAGGAGGCATCCAAGAATAAGTGCTACCTTCAGCATGGCTGCAGTGATTTCAACTGTTGGAACATAAATAAAGTCTTTATCAAGCAAACAAATTGGTTCAATTGTATGAAATAAATGAAGCATAAATTCATATAATCACCGTAGAGTCTTCTCTAGTTCCACTGACTGTCCCACAGGAGGTTGTAGTGCTGAGCTGAATTTTGGACTCCTCTTATATACAGTATCAGGATCAGAGAAGTTAGGAATTTTTCCTTTTTAAATATGTAATCTTGCTGCAATGTCTAAACAGGTATTAGATACACAATCCACACCTTCATAGCTCTTATGTGTCATAAAATTGTTCAATGTTATAATCAATAATAAATCCATTAAATTTCCCCTGCTTACACCATTCTTAATCTCCTAGAAATAAGCTGATGCCAGACCTTTTGATTAGAAACGAAGGGCCTGCATGCAAACACACAGGTAACGTGTAGGTGTGTTTGTATCCAGGTTATTGAAGTTTTTGAGAAATGTTTTCACGTTTTTAGAGATCATCTGTTTAATCAGCTGAATTGTATAATCAAAATTGATGTCATCTTTGTGTGCCAAGAATCTGTAGAGGCCTTGGCCAACAATGTTTTTAGTAATCTGTTGTTCTGGATTCTCTGCAGATGTGTAAATATTAACATTACAGACACTACAGAGACTGTACCCTGGCCAACAAGTAAGATTAGCCACCTGAACCTGAATTCCTGAAGAAAGACTGATCATACGCTTGCCAAGAAGAGATGACGTCTCTAATTGGATCACAGAATTAGTGTCCCCTACAATCCCTTTTGTAAAATTATATCTGAAACTGCAACTTTGTATAAAACAAGAAAAATAAATAAATTAAAGGTCACTTTAAAGAAACATAAGGTCCAGTTCATTGTTAAAAATCTTCAATTCAATAAAGTGAAAAAATAAAAATTACTGTTGTTTGTGTAATTTCCTTTTCTCTAATTTTGGATAACGTGGTGAAAAGAGAAGTTAAAGATGGTTTAATTTCTAAAAAATATATAGCTGTAGAATATCCAAATCAGGAGAGGTAAAGTTAATCATCTCCCTTCAGAAATTATTCTTAAATTGGAAATATATATCATGTAAGTAATTCAAAATTTTCAAACAAACTTGTCTTATTACTATTATTTTTCCATATTAAACATTGTGTTTATTTCATCAGCATAGGAACATGCATTCGAGTATTTACTGATGTGGAGTAAATATATGTCTGCTATCTAACTGCCATGTCATATAGTAACTTCACAAAGGCTCATTTTAAAATCCCGTCAATGGAACAAACTGTCCTGTTGGATTTTAAATTAGGCAAAATGTTCATTAGACATCTCCTAACACACCTTTACACCTTTCAAAGTGTCAACTTTTCATGTATCTTAAAGTCCTTTTGAAGAAGTGCTAAAGGTAATTGTTGTGATGTTTGCCACACAACATGCTAGTAATAAACTTAATCTAAAGAAATATATCAAGTGGCAGCTCCGCCTCTTAGGGGTGGCCAGGATTTTTTATTTTTTTATTTTTATTTGCTTATTTATTTATTTTGTACTATGCCATATTTCTGATGACAATATTGTTAAAGTTGATATTGGAGACAGATGCAAAATCGAGAAGATTCACATTCAATTGAAAACAATTTCATTTGACAAAATTATGTATGTATTTATTTATTTAAAATGTAGTCAAAGCAAAGAATAAGTTTCAGTTAAGTTGTGGCAGATATTCCACCAGGCCTTGTCCCCTCAGCAGTGATGTTTCTTCTTTCCTTTTAACATCTATGGCTCAAACAGGAAGGGGAAGCTGCCATTACCCTGAAGAAAAAACAAGAAAAAAACAAAACAAAAATTAAATTAAACATGGGAAAAAATTCTCAACAAATAGTTTGCATGTGTAAACGGAGTACCTCATCAGTCCCAGGACCAGTTGCATCACCTCGGGGATCAGGGGGGACAGTGGTGGACTCTTTCTTAGCCCCTGCTGGCCATGTCTGGTAAAAACCACAGAGGGAGTCACAAAACGATACATTTCGAGAGCAATTGTTTCAAACAGGAAAAAAACAAAATAAATATTTCACCTTTTCTGTCTGTAGCTTAGAGCCCTGCTGAAATAGAAGGTGAATTACAGTTAGATCAGCCGATTTCAAATGTGCATGCACTAATCACAACGCAGCTTGCAAGTTATTAAAAAGCATAGAGTTGACTCGATAAAAAAAAGATATAAGATTTCCTAGAATATGTATTTTTTTTAAAAATACATATTTCCTGTTTCATGCCTGAGGTGCATAAAATGTTGCTGAATAGATAATACCTCCTTATTAAATAAAAGGGGAAAAAAAATCACACTTTAGTGTCACTGGGGCATGCATCCTGCATGTAAGCATTAGAAGAAGCATAAGTGAGTGGTCAACACTGTTAGTGGTGCACCAAGCAGACAGATGAGCTGTCTGGTTGCTTTAGTAGCCAGACGTCATTACAACACACTTACCACATCCACGCTGCTCTGACTCAATAGACTCAGCTGTGTTATTATCATTAAGCCTTAGCGTTGAGTCATCAAAGTTTATTGCTCCAGCTTTTAATTCAAAGTGATACACACAGTAAACTGATTTCATTGGTTTAGTTTAAACCACAATGACACTGAATGATTTTCTACCAAGAGAATCATAATTAGACAGGTTGTCGTAGCTCCATAGCCATGCATTTTTGGTGCATGTTTATGTCCTAGATTTGTTGTCCTTTTTCATTATTCCTTTCCCAGACAACAGTGAAAATGGTAGAAAACAGTAAAAGCAATAAAAATACAAAGAAAGAGACATTTAAAAAGTGCATCTTAACAACATAAAATTGTCATGATTCTTCGAATGCTGGTACTGAAAGGTACCAGTCAGGATAACAAGCTTGTTTAAAACAGAATGCCTTAAGTTGCTTTTTAAAAGCATCAGTGGAGTCCAACGATCGCAAATAGTTTAGGAGTTCATTCCCCAATCTTGGAATATTTATCTATTCACAAATATATAAATATTGGAAGGTATTTTTTATTTTATTTTTTTAAATTTACCTGCAGTGGGAGTTGTGGTCTTTGTGTGGCTCTTTCCAGTTTCTGCTGTCCATTGTTGGGCAGAACCGCAGTGTTCCTCTGCTGAGCATAGCCATACCGGGGTACAAAGTAAGAGTAGCCCTAAAAAAACAAAAAAACAAAATGCAATCAACAATAAAAAATTTAATTAACGTGATGCTTACAAATGGGTCAGTTTGTGTAAATAAAAACCTGCTGTCTGTGAAGCTGTGGGAATCCAAAAGATGGATACTGAAACTGTGGATACATCTGCAAAAAAAAAAAAAAAAAACTCTCATCAGTGTGCAGAGATCCTTGCATCAGGTGCATTGGTGAAACAATCTAATTGTGTGGTCCTCAAGTTGTTGGTCTGTTACCTGGACCGGGTTCTGGGCTTGCTGAGGACCGTTGGGATTGTTGGGGTCTTGTGCTGGTCCAAGCTGCTCTTGCTGCCCGTTAGGGACGAGCATGGGTGTTAGCTGGTTGCCTTGGTTGGGAAGCAGCAGCTGTGGCCCCTGGGGACCAAAAGGACCTGCCAGTTGGGGGTTCAAATTCAACACCTGTGGGGTGAGCAAGACGTCTGGAGTTTGCTGCTGCAGCACATACTGGGGTAATATTGAGCCCTGGAGAAAGTAAAAGCACATATTAATCCATTGTTTTAAATGCAGAGCACAGGAAAACGGAAATGTCTCAGCAGCTTTTTAAGCACCTGTGTTTGTCCAAGAGCTGCAAGAGTCAATCCATTCAGCCTCAGGATCTGATCAACAAAACGGTGAAATTAGATCAACTTATATCATTTATTGCATAACGACAAACGCAGATATTTAAATGTGATTTACCTCATTGCTGTTGCTTGCAATAATTCCAATCTGAACCTTCAAGAAGACGTGCAGAATATTTAATCTAATGTTGAAATAGCATACTTTGTTCTTGTGTAATAATGTTGGATATAACTGAAACTCACTGGCAGAGCAAGGCTTGACCTAAAAAGGCAGATTACCAGAAGGGCACTTTGCAGCTTCATCGTGTCCTGCAGTGAGCCGAAACATGCGCATTTTGTTAAAAGTTCGTAAAATACCAGTCGCCTCGGACTTCTTCAAAATCTCAGCGTGTCAAGGTCATCTTACCGTTTCTCTTCTCTTCTCTTCTCTTCTCTTCTCTTCTCTTCTCTTCTCTTCTCTTCTCTTCTCTTCTCTTCTCTTCTCTTCTCTTCTCTTCTCTTCTCTTCTGTCCCTTTCAGTGTCTGCCTTCTCTGTTTCGGGTTCAGATGCCTTTTAAATTGTCAGAATGTGAGTTTTAATAGTCCACCAGCAGCGCGTCCAGACAATATGCGGTCAGAATGACAGACGTTTCTCATGACAACAGACTCAGACACTTACAACACAGAACTGCTAAGTCTGTCATTAAATGTAAGTCATGTCTCTGAGCACCATGACATGCCCGGTGTGGAGTTGTTCATAACTCCGCAGAGATTCATAATCTCTAACAGTGTGTACTTTCTACCTGCAGAGATGACAGAATCTGCAGACTGTCTTAGTTTTTTGCACTTCGTTGACACTTTTTCACATCTTCGACAAACTTACTCAAGACACTCATTCTCTTTGTGATTACATGCACGTGTTAACACTGGTAGCGTGTAATTAAGTGCATTAGGAGGGACACAAATTTTTTGCATGTCATGAGAAAAAAGAAAGAAAAAAGGGAGCAAAGAGCTCACGATCAGACATTTGCTAAAAATCATTCGTGCCAGGTGGATAGATCCTGATGTCTAAAGGATCACAGTTAACTCTCTGCAGATTTATCTACTATACCTGCTCCATCCTTGTTAGAATGACCCAGTTGAAATCTGGACGTAAATCCAATTGAGGACCTTCAGGGAGATACGAACATGAAAGTTCAGACATGCTAATGGTCTAAAAGTTCAGTCTCCAGACGTTTAAAACTGTTAGACAAAAGACTTACAGCTGTAATTGTAGTTCTGTAATGCGCAGTTCAGTTTCTGTGTTGACTCACACTTTGATAGAAACTCAATCAATTTTTTTTCCCACTTCAGATTATGTACTAAATCAAACGTGTGACTTTCACACTTTGTCACAACCACAAACTTCATTTTGTGGCTGTGGCATAGTGCAAAAGTTGCAAAAGTGCACTTTTTTGCAGTCCTTTAAATAATGGTTTCAATCAGCCTTCAGTGAGAAGGCTTTCTGCCAGTCTCTGGGTTTCCCTAGGAGCATTTCAGTTTTCTATTGGATTGATTTTATTTCATATTGTAAATCCATGGGCTTTTTTTCAATTTGCTCTGAGTCCTGGTTTATTTCAGTTTGGAGGGTTTTTTTTTTTTTTGGTTCTCTGCACAGACCTTGTCCCAGTTTTCTAGCTACCATAACTTTCCCTCATTGCATATCAAACTGTATAGCATTTATTTGTAGTTCTTTTTAACAACACTTTCTTAGCTATCTTTTATACTGTATCTCATCTCAGATTTATTTATGACTTGCCCTGTTGGTTTATGTTTTTTTTTAAGAAAATTATACAGGTGCAGCTTCTTTTAAATTCAGATTGAACCTTAAAATTTAAAGTTCAATTGATTTCAAAAACCCTTGTGTGTAATGCATTTTTAGTTTCCATTTTGGACCTTTATTTAAAATTGCCCATGTAAGCTGTAACATTTCAAGCTGTTCTCACTTTTTGGGCTGCTGGAAGTCCTAAAGTTTGTGGAATAGGCTGAGCATTTGTAAACTGTTTTTCTAAAGTTTTTTTATTTTCATTTTATTTATTTATTTATTTATTTATTTATTTATTTATTTATTTACTTCTACAACCAACCAGTTATAAAACCTACATGTTGAAGTTAAAACCTAAGTACACACTGGAGCACAGAACGGCGTGCAGAAGAAAACAGGTATTACATTTTTCATCTGTTATATAATTGTGAAATTCAGCATCATGGCTACAACGTCATTTTTATTTTACTGATGCTCATCTTTAGCAAAGGCTGTGAGATTAAATCGACGAAAAGACAATCACATGAACTTTTAAAGCAAAAGTTGTGAAAACTTTACTGCAGTGGTCAGCTCTTTAGCCAAATGCATTAGGGTAAGAACTTGATGGATGTGACACAGCACAAAGCAAACACAGAGGTGGCCTTGAACAAACACTGTAAAACCTGGTTTGGACCAACTCTAAGTTGTAGCATTTCTAAATAAATAAAATCCAACCAGCTGCCTTCATGTCACCTAATCAATATCAATAAATACATTTGTGTGTGTGATTAAATAATAAGTCCAGCAGTTATGGAGGATGGACACCAAACCTTTTAGATGCATGTGCATTCCTTTTAATTTACTGTTATGCTGTACATTGTGTTGGTCAGGCACATAAAATACCAACAAAATGTTTTGAAGTTTGTGTAACATGACCTAATGTGAAAAAAGGATGTGAATACTTTTGCATCCCATTGGCCACATGCCACACAAACACTCTTGAAAATGTATGTAAGCAAGACATATAAGTACTTTAATTGGTTATCTATAAAATTCTACTATGCATTGTCATGTCCTGATATATCCATTTATAAATCTTGTAGCTATTTCAGAATGATAAGTTCTTTGAGTTTTAGTTTATTTACTTAAAAATTATTTTGCCCTTTAGATGGCAGCAATGACCAACAACCAATAACTCAAAAATGAAGCCAAGTGATGATCTGCATGCTGATTTCAACATAATTTCTTTATTGGAAACAAAGGTACAAAAACTGATTGATTGTATTTTTGATTCAAATCATGAAGATTACATAGAATAAGACAACGTGAGATGCCTCTTTGTGCCATGGAGTCGGATTTTGACATATTACCAATGTGAACTTAATTAGCTTCCTTATTGTTACACGGAGAAACTGTCGTGGACTCAGTGGGCCGTGGAATCTGTAGGCATATGTAGGAAACGATGAAAAACTTAAGAAACACCCCTGTGGCAGAACGGGATCACAACTCAAGAAAAATAAGATGAAATTCAATGTTATACCTGTGTGTCCACAGAAGACTTTGCTGCATTTTCAGATTTCACAGTCTGACGCTGCAGAGAAACATTTAAACCCATGAAATACATCTCACAGACACGCTGGGTGCTGCGTGTGCACATTCTCCACTTCTTACCCTGAATCTTCGGAGTGGATCAGGCTGAACCAGAGGCTGAGCAGCAGGCTGGACAGGAGCCTGAAAAGGAGCTTGTAAAGGAGCCTGAAAAGGAGCTTGTAAAGGAGCCTGAAAAGGAGCCTGAAAAGGAGCCTGATAGGCAGGCTGCTGCTGCATGACACCACCAGCCATTCCCTAAAACAAAACAGAAAGTCCTCAAAATTCTAAGGATTTAATCCTAAAATAATAACATCCGATCTTTAGAGAGAAGGGAGTGATTACCATCGGAAGTTGCTGAGGAGGATTCATTTGGGGCATTTGAGGAACACCCATCACAGGGAATTGGTACTGAACAAGACACACAAAAATATGAGCTTTAAAAAGCCTGAAACACCAAAGGGTGAAGTTGTGTGTCATTGTCGCGACTGCTAACCGGATTGACTGCTACAGGGAACATGTTAGGAACTGGAGCTCGAACAGCAAAGGCAGGGAGTCCAGGAACAATCTGAGAAGAAAGATGTTCAATTTGTCACATAACTTTATATTAGAGTAACAAGAGATGAGCCTGTGGACGAACCTGAGCAAACTGGGGCTGCCCAAGTAAACCAACTCCACCACCAGCCATCAGAGGGGGGTTCAAACCTCCTCCCATCATCCCATTAAGCATCCCAGCATTCATGGCTGCCAACAGTCTTGCGGTCTGCAGAAAACATTAGATTTTTTTTTTCTAGTTGTCTCTGGCCTCCTGATAAGTCACAAATTATGCCTACATTCATGTTTGTTTCTCACCTTGCCCCCGTTGACCTGCAGAGAACGAGAAGATGGGTTGTTACATGACTGTGCAACAGAAAAACGCCCAAACTAAACAGAAAGATGCAGACAAACTAGACTTACGCTGGAGGTGAATGCTGCCACAAACACAGCGAAGAGAAAAAGCTTCATTTTTGCACCTTGAAATCTGAGAAAAGCACGCTTGCTCCAGATATTGGAGGACAACTGTATCTTTCTGCTGTGAGAACACCTTTTTATGTGTCCCAAAGATTATTATGGACCAATTAGAGAGAAGAAAACTGGTGTTTTTGTGCTTTGTATCTGTCACCTGCGTGTCATGGGAAGCTGTGAAGTGACATCTTTATTATGTAAAGCTTTAAAGAAGGGTAAAAGTCACAAGTTACTATTTTTTTTTAAAGATTTGACCTTGGTAACAATTGTTCCCCAAGCAGGTGAACGACCACAGAGAGATGACGGAGGGTTTCGGTGTCTCAAATGGAGCTTAAGAGGTCGGTGGAAGCCACTGACTTACAAACCAGTAAGATCCCTTTAATTAAATGATGTGGGTTGTGGCTGCAGAAGAAAAACATATGACATCATAATTGTTTTGTATCTAACCATGAAAAACTAATTTAAATGTCCACGTACAGTGGATTGCCAAATCATTTATATCTATTGAACCTTCCTTTATTTTGTCATGCTGCAACCACAAACTTCTGTGTACTTTTTTGTGACTTTAGAGGTAGTGCAAAATTGAGAAATTTTGTTTGGGGGAAGGTACAAGGAAACCAAAATTAATAACCTGAAAATGTCACAAACCTTTGAGGAATATCTAATGATTTCAGAATAGAAAAAAAAGCATTTTTTCCCCAACAAAGTGTAGTTTCAGATTGTTTTAGAAATAAAAAAAAATTAACAAATCTAAACATGAAAGAAAGCAACAACCTGGGGAGTCATCCTGTACTTAACCTATCTTTGGTTTAGTGTCTTAATCACATAACTGACCAAAAAGATTTGGAGAGGCGTACAGGAGCATTTAAGGTCGTTAAGTTTTTTTCACATATTGTCACGTTACCAACCTCAAACTTCAGTGCATTTTATTCATTATTAAAGTTGTAAACAAACACAAAAAGATACATTTTATTGAAGTGGAAAGAATGGAAAACTACAAAACTGTGTTCATTTGTTTTCATCCCCCTTTAGTTTGATACCAGTAAATAAAACCAGGAGAAACTAAATACCTCCATGAATCAGATAGAGTCCACCTGTGTGTAATTTAATCTCAGTATTACTGCAGCTGTTCTGTGTTGGCCTGAGGAGTTTGTTAAATCATTTTAGAGAACAAACAACATCATGAAGATCAAGAGACACAGCAGACAATTCGGAGAGAAGTTGATGACAAGATTAAAGGTGAGTTGGGTTAAAACAAAACTAGATCCCAAGCATTGAAAATTTGAGAGAGAATTAATTACTCAACACATCAATAAAAAATAAAAAGTGGAAGGAGGATGGCACAACTGTGAAGGCTCATGGTCACTCTGGTGCAGTTGAAGAGATCCAAAAGTCAGGTGGGAGGAACTACTGACAAAATGGCCTGGCCTTTATGGAACTCTGGCTAGAAGAAATGCCATGCATTTCAGGGGTTTCATTTGAAAAATATTAAAATATCAAATAGAATTTAAGATTGGGGATTTTGTTTGTACTTCCCTAATTCATATTCACTTCAGCTGAAAAAAAAAACGCATGCAATTTAATTTCTCCATTCTAACTAGAAGCTCTGAGATGGATTCATTATTTAAATGCAAATCTTGCCAACAGCTTCACATTCATGTCACCAGGATCAGACTGCTGTTCATCTCAACATGCTTGAGGACATTAATGCATTTCCTGTGCATAGCCAGCTCACTTTTTTTTTTTTTTTTTTCTCACACGGAGGCTGTCTGGGAACGGTTTCTTTGCTGCTGACTGTGCAGCCCGCAGTAACACACATAAACACCATGTGGGGAGTTTGGTCTGGACATTTAATCACACACTGCGGTCGTGTTCCCGGTGAGGAACATTTTCTTGTTTGGATTTTTACATTGTGAAAAATGGTATTTCCCAACTTGAATATGATCATTTCTCTCATGTAGGAGATTGGATTGGTTGTCTTCAACCCATCTGGTCTCTAATTAACAACACAAAGCTTCTGCTCTGAGCAGTGATGTAAATGTTGTGGCATGTTTTCCAAGACAAATGAGCAGGTTTCAACCTGGGAACGCACTGGAAATAGGAGTTTGTGTCTATATTTACTCAACTCTGACAAATAAATAACAGCAATCTTTGGCTGTTTGCATCATAATGGTGGTGGATGTTATTTAAAGTTTTATTTACATGGATACACTTTTAGAGTCAGATGAAGTGTGAATAAAAACAGTCGGCAACGTCTGAGCACTTCAGTTTTTAATCATTTTATTGACCATTTATTACAATAACAATTATTTTATGAGGCAAATCTCTGAATGTTGTTTATGTGATAGATCTGCGAGTAAAAAGCTTGAATAAATCACGAGAGCAGTAGCATGGTCTCATTACTGCTGTTTCTCCTCTGTGTCCGTCCCGGAGCATTCTTCCTCCTCTTCATCAACGTCAGGTTTCGTTGTAGGAGGCTGCGTCCCCCTGAGACGAGCTGCCACCGAACGCAGAAACCTCAGTCTTCCTCTCGCCTGCGCACCACCGCTGCCGCCAGCAGCAACGCCCAGTTGCTGCTGCTGCTGCTGCTGCTGGTTGCTGGGCCCGGCCACTGAAAACAGCTGCACTTGGCCAGGAATCTGCATGGGAGGCTGAGGGCCCGTTCCGGCGTTATTCTGGGGCCCCACAGCAAGCAGCATCACTGGCAAACCTCCAGCTTGTTGAGCGAACCGCAGATTCCCGTTTGCTCCTCCGCCCTGTCCCACAAGGAAAGTCCCACCCTGCTGGAGAGCTGAAATGGGAATAAGCTGCTGCAACAGTGGTTGACCGGGATTTCCAACTGGCTGGATAAAAAGTGACCCACCGAGTTGGACTAAGCGTGCCACGATGGCCTCACCAGCCAGCGGAACTCCATTTTGAACCCCAGGATTGGCAACGTTCCCAGCGGCTGCAGCACCCCCTCCATTGTTTTTGAGAAGCGCCTCAGCGCTCCCGGAGGACACACCACCCTGCACCACAGCGGCCAGAGTGGGAAAAATAACCCACAGCATGCAGAACATGTCTAATGTCAGCCGCAGAAGACGGTCGAGCAGGTAGCCAGCTGCCTCCTGCTGTGCTTATATAGAGAGGCGCAGATTCAGAGGTCGAGCAGAAACATCCAATCAGAATCCAATCATTTATCTGAAAACAACAACACACTGGTATCACCGTGACTAAGGTTTCTTCTTTTGGTTTGTTGCTTTACAGAGAACCATTATTTAGGATCAACTGGCAGCCAAAACCACGGAGGAGTGACTTGCATTTTCAGACTTATTGTTGTTGAAGACGCGCATTACTGTCATGCAGTCGAACAGAAAACTGAAAGAATGTTCCAAGTATCTTGCCAGAAACAGGATTCCTTCTTAACAATCTATCAGTGATGGCAAAGTAGCCAAAATCTGCACTCTAGTAAGAGTAAAGAGTAGGAGCAGTAAGAACATATATGACCAAAAAGGCTGCTTAAGTTCTTAGAAACTGCTCTTCTGTTTTGATCATTTAAGGCTATATTTAACAATGATGTAATCAGATGTACAAAAGAATAAAGTTAGGTGCATGTTCTGATATTTTAAAGACTAAAATAAAAATAAAAATAGAAACAAATAACATATTTACAAAATGACACATTTTAAGTGGAAGAAACACTACTTCATATTTTATTTTCATAAACTTCTGATACTAATATCTACAGTAGGTAATGTGTGTCTTTTATAAAAGGGTAACGTACTTCCAGTAGCAAAGCACAGCTTATTGTATATTCACTATGTTCAAATGGCTCATCAGCCTCAGCAGATAGAAATCAACGTTAAAACAACAAAGCTTGAGTAAAACAACCAAAAAAAAAAGTCTTACTTTAACATAAACCGCATGTTCCATTAATTTTATGTTAAAGCATGTTTGTTCTTCATTCAGTGAAGTTACTCACAGTGGGTGGAGATTTTACACACGTTAACGTGTCTGTGCTTCATTATAATATTAATTAAGAGTAAAAACTATAGTGTAGTAAAACTAATCCTGAAATTAGAAGTTTGATTTTACAGGCGGTCATGAGGTCTGATGGCAAGAAAGTAGTAAGTAATAATGTTTCTTCAAACGAGGAAGCTCAGTGCATTTTCTGTTTCCAAAACTCTGTCCAGTCTTCTCTAGATAAGATTAAAAAAACAAACAAAAAAAAACAACTGACTGCAGCATTTTGTTGAGGTAACGGAGTAAATACCTCATGCAAGTCTGAGCATTAAATGTGAAAAGAAAGCTTTCAATTATAAAAGCATACACTGGTGCCTACCAGCTGGGACCCACCCAAGTGTGAAAACAACTTATTTCAGGACATCAGAGAAAACAACAGCTTTTCAGTAATGACAGGATCCAGAGAAATACCCTGTGATCTTTTTGTGATGTTTTTTTTGTTTTTTTAACTGATTAAGCTTTTACTCAAAAAAACATAAAATCACAAGACATTTACTAACATGTTACGTGACACAGATACACGTTTACGGTAGTATTATAACATAAGAGTTTGAAATTACACTAACTTTTAATGATTTTAATGATTAATCCTACTCTAATTCACTCTACATAGCATCTCAAAGTGTGTGTACAATCTCTTTCTCTGTTAATGCATAAACGTTACCCCTGTTTGGAATGCATTAGGAAACAGTATTTGGACAACACTAGCTAAAATCAAATATAACATTCTCAGAAATAAATGTATTGCTCTAAGTTACAAATTCCCTAAAATAATTAATTGACCGCCCTCACCCTAATGCAGGGTAACAACAATAATTACCAACACTCTGCTGTTCCTCGTGTGGGAAATGTCTTTAAAAGTTTCCAAAAATCTCAGTGGGAGGTGAGAGCAGAGGTGAAACTCAGAAAAGCAGGTTGACGTCCACATCATCTGTGGAGAAACAGGTTTACAGAGAACAGTGAGTCTGACTGATATATAATAAACTGTCCATGTGTTGACAATTAGCTGGAGAGAGGATAGACATATAGGAACATTTGGTAAAATCTTCACCACACCCGTGATTAGACCACAATTAATAAGTCTAATATTCAAGCTCACAGTAAATTATACAGTTTCATAAGTGGTAATGCTCTCACCATCCTTGATGCCAAAGCAGGAGGTCCATTCTTTCAGGGTGACTTGTTTGTCCTTGTCAGCATCACACTCCTGGAAGAAGAGAGAGGTGCAGTGCTCCATCGGTACCAGGGGAGCCCGGAGTGGGGCCAGCTCTGAGTGGGACAGGGTCCTGCACAGAATGAGCAGCGGGTGGATTTTCATCACGCTGATCACATGTAGCTTAAGTAATCACATGTTTTTGTTGTTAATGTAACAAAAACGTTAACAACAAAAACTTGTTCTTTTCTTTTGGACACAGGAACAATGGCTCTCAGAAGTGTACGTCTATTTTGCATAGCTCAAGAGAAATACAAGCAATTTGTTAAAAGGACACAAAATGAGATGCATTCACCAATTTAAAATGTCAAAGGCAAATTATTTTTGAGTGAAAGAATAATGAGACCGTACGAAGAAGCATCTTTACCCATGACCAATAAAATTCAGCTTTTGCTTTAAATGTCATACCAAGATTGATAGTAATTTTGTTTAAATTGATCATCTTTTACTGTGAATTATTTAACAAAACAGATTCTTACTATACATAATGTTGTGATTATTTAATCAATTCAATTTGAAATAAAGACAAATATTTATTTGGACTAAAGAAACAAATACTACAGATTTATTTTTTTCTTTATTTCTAAACCCAAAATTTAATTTCACATCTGGAAACATTTGTCCCAATTAGCTGTGAGTGAAGCACGGATGGTGAAAATGTACCTGTCAGAAGGATGCTTGTCCAGCTGAGCAAACTGCCAGTGAACCGGATAGATGTACATGTTGTAGTTCTTTTCAAAGTCCTGCGCAAGGAGCTCGACAGAGTGATTGCCAGCGTGAAGACGCCTCTCGTTTTCAAAAATCTTCTTCACCTTCAATAAAGAAACACAAAACAGATCACTTGCAAACAAACAACAACAAATCTACAGCTGATGTTTCTCACAAAAAATTAAAAAAAAAAGTCACGGTCAATTAAAAACAACACAGGTCTGAATCAGGTGAAGGTTTTTATTTATTTTTCAAGGTCTTGTTATGGCCTGTTGACATTGTTAATACCTGCAATATCCTAGTAAGGGGCAAGAAATGCCAAAGTGTGGTGGTAAATAACTTATTTTTTTACAAAGAAAATTCTGGTCTAAAATGAACAGAATGGATACATTCAAGCTCAAAAAGTGAAGAACAAGCTTCCATTACAGTAATGTTGCATGTCTCACTCTGAAACGCTGTTTTGGGGTGAGGAAGCCCGGCGAAACGGAGTCATGCTCATAGAGCTGCAGAAGCACGTTTTTCAGCCAATCTCTCATTCGCAGAGGAAACTGGACCAGTTCATTCTTCACACACTGAGGAATTACTGAGAGAAGGAGGACACACAACAAACAGTTCGATACAGTCAAAGGTTCGCCCCCGCCAACAGTTTTCTTCAACAAAGACCTGCCTAGTTCTCACGTTTGCATGGGCCAGTGTAGTCCAGGTGAAGCTTGTAGCCTCTCTTTGTGCCCTCCAAGTTACACTTCGTAGCAAAAAGCTCACACGACGTGTCGTATGTTTTGTTATCTGTCCCACAAACCTGAACGGACATAAAGACCTTTTAATGATGAGGCTGTCCAGTTGAATCAGTAGTACTTTGCACACGCTTACATGTTCAAATGTATTTGTGCTGCCTGGACACTCTAATGGGTCTTGACACACACATCCAGGTTTACCATCCGTGTCCGGTTTACATGTTTTTCCTCGCTTGCACCAAAAATTGTCACATGGATCTAGAAGAAAATGCAAAGACTCCATTTGTTTACCATACATCAGATTTACAACAAAGTGGCTTGTTTTATGGCTGGTTCTTCTTGTGGAAACCAGTGAGTACTCACTGCCTGCATCACCTACATTCCTCTATCATTAGAGCTGGTACAGTCATTAATTTCATGCCCATCTGCCTGATTCACTCCTTAAGCTATGGAGCGCCATATTAATCCTGCAGAACTTTGTTTTGGCAGTGACTGTGAAGCCATGCAGGCACTATTCATGCGGAAGTGGGACCAAAGTGGTCCAGTCAGCAGATTCCCCTGTGAGACTGTTGGGATAGGGCATTAGTCACCGGGTGGTGAACACTGCTGGTCAGAGACCATGGAGGACATTTTAGTCCCAAGGATAAACACTGTTCATTTTATCTTCCATCATGACATATTTTAGTTTTAAAGTTTCCATTTAAAAGTAACTCAACTAAGTTTGTATATTGGTTAGGATTAGGTTTAGGTTTAGATATAGGGTTAGGTTTTTCTTCATTTTTGTACTAAATGTCTAGTCATATGTTTACATTTAGATCCACTAATATATGATTCTCATAGGCCTCTTTTTTGTTTCTTCACCAATTAAAACACCACTGAGTATATTTCGGTACGACCCTCTCTTCCCGTTCCAACCTATTAGGTAATGGCCACAAAATGGAGTCAGCTGGCATTATTCACTGATTTAAAATTGCATCATTTAAGCTGTTTATATCAGTTTGATACAGAACCACTTGGGGTAAAATATGTGATCCATATGGACTTCAAATGTGTTGCGCTACTATAGTCTTGCCACCAGGGGTTGTATTGGTCAACTCAAGTTGGTCTGATCTGAGAAGCCTATTATGAGAACACATCTGGTCTGAGCCAAATCCGTATGTGGTCCGGATGAATGTGCTCAACGGGAAATACTATTTCTTACTTCTAGAAACTTAGTTGTGACTAACATCAATTGAACATCATGCTTTTTTATTTTCTCTTTTTATGACAAATAATAAAGCATTAAACACAAACCTGGTGGAGTTTGTGAAAGATGTATGTTGCCACTCGAAAAGGACCTGGACCGAGGATACAGATCCACTGAGGCTCTGATCTGCACAGGATTCACCCCCACTAAGGGACCCTAGAGAAAATGATACGTAAATAAAAAAAGTAATCATAACGCTATCTATGATAGCATCATGTTGGGAAATAACACAGCATTGACAAGTCACTTTTGATGACAATATAATGGGCAGATTGCTTAAGTCTTTCACTTCCTTATCTTTTAAAACCTTGATATGGTAATGCTACCCAATTGTTTTCCTCATGAATCCTCACTACTGATTGGATCAGAAAGAGGGTTCTATTTACTTTATGTGTATAGCTGTATTATGTTCTTAACCACACTTTTTGTTGAATTTGCTTTTTTATAACTTATAAACTCTTTTTTTTTAACTTGTGCCTTATTGAATAGAAAACATTGGTTAGCCACCTTAGGGCGCGTAAATTTACAAATACTTTTACCCATTTTCCGTTCCGTTTCCTCTTAGCTTTGTGAACGACGTTCTCAGTGCTGCTGCCCTCAGACTCCTCACTGTCCAGTCGGCCCTGGTCTTGTATAGGATGTGTTTCATTCCTTTGTGGAGAGTGCTTCCTGGGTCTCTTGTTTTTCTTCTGCTTCCTTGTCTTTCTCTTAGAGAAAGCTCCACTGTCACTCTCATCCTTCCCTTCTTCCTTTTCAGACCTCCGCAGACCAGAAATAAGCCCAACGCTGCTCTGAAACTCTTGACGGTCCACAGTCTCCTCTGGTTTGTCCGTAACAGCGTGTTTTTCTTTTGATTTGGTCGATGAATCCTTGCTCTGATCAGTCATTTCTTCTCGGTCTCCTGCTTCAGGGGATGGCATGTATTGCATGAGAAGTTCTTTCTCACCCATCTCTTTCTTGGTGTCTTGAAGATCCCTTTTTGATGAAGACTCTTGGTTTTCAGTCGATGGGTAGAGATCTTCTGATTCCACCTGAGCAGGTATTAATATTCCACTATCAGCAGCAGAATCAAGAGTCACTGGAAGTTCTGACTCTGTGCTGCTCTCTGTTTCCTCCAGCAAGCCCACCTGACCACTTCGTTCAGTTAGCTTGATTGCAGGTTTTTCAGCCTTTGCCTTCGCTTTGGCCTCTTTTTCCTCACTGTCGTCTTTCGTTTTTGCCTCATGTTTGATCATTTTCACTGCTTCTGAACTGTCGTTAGCCTTCTTTTCGTCCATCATTGTTACCTCATCTTCTGTTTCTTCTGCTTCTTCATCTTCTTCTGCTCCCTCCGTCAAAAGACCTACCAGTTCTTCTTCGCTCAAAAGCACTGCTGTGAGTTTCTCTATTTCTTCGTCCACTTCTTCACCCTCTTTGTTGGCATTAGTATCATACCCAGAGCTCACTTCCTCAACTTCCGGTTCCTGACTGCCAGTTTCAATGGTGGCCAAAGTGGGAGAGACCTGTGGCCTGTTGCCCTCCATCGTGATGACATCCTTAACCAGGAGAGTGAAGAAAGCATTCAATTTACAGAGCTTTGCAAACATATTCGTGCCGTTTTCAGTTGTTCACAATTTATGATGTTACAACTTCTAACTTGTATATTTTAGTATGATAAAATTATATTAACCAAAACAAAGTAGACTATTAAAAATCTAATGTATGGCATGCATTTATATTCAGCTCTTTTACTCTGATAACCCTGAATACAATCCAGCTGAACATTTACCAAGAACATTGCCGTGTCAAAATATCTGACGGATGTATGAGAGTTTACCTTTTCTGTACCCGAGTGTGACGACTCCCGCATTCCATGGTGTTTTTCACGAGATTTACATTTCACCTATTCATAACAGGAATATTGATAATTCATCCCAAAATGAGCATGCATTTTATCTTCATGCTATATTTAAAAAAACAAAAAACAAAAACAAAACGTGTCACTTGATAAAGAAAGGGGTGTAATACTTTGCTACTCACAGATGGAGCAAACGTTGCACCTAGAAAGAAAATGAATATCAAGGAGATCCTCATATCTGAAATATCACAAGGAGTGGAAACTGTTAGTCAAAGAGACAAATCGAAATTGACAGCAAAGCTGACTTTCCACAAGACTTCAACTTGTATTGTTTTTTTTTTTTGTCTTTTTTTTCCCGGCTAAAACAGAATGCTGCATATGTATGCAGCCAGCAACTTGGTACTCTACTGTTGTCACAGTTACTGGCCTCATACACAGGCCTCACTCTCAAAAGTCACATTCAGGGGTAAAGTAAACATCAGAAGCTACCAGACTGGAAAACGTCGACTAAATCCACAAAGTGAGTGCCAGGACGGAAACAATACAGACATCAGTGGATCTGTCCAGTGGAATTAAAGCTTTGTGACTGAGTGAAATAAGCCTGACACATGGAAAAGCAACAGGGGTATGTGTGTGAAAATGCACTGAATGTATGGAAACTCTACGTATATAGTAAACAAAAATACACCTCACATTATTTCAATATGTACATGGTCTTTCTTGAAACTATTCAATATAATATATGTCATTGTAATTTGTGTGAAATTTGTGCATAACTCCATGTATGTAACTTTTTCTTTTACTTTAATATCAACAGTTTTTTAGTAAATTACAATATTAATAGTGCATCAGCTGTGCTGTCATGCACAAAAGCAATACCACAAGATGTGACTTTCAGTGGAATAGCAAAGTCCAGCAACCTTTCTTAAACGAGGTAACATTTTAACCAGACCAGAGGAGAGGCATTGAAAACATCATTCAGCAGTTTCACTTAATGTTTTTTAATACCTTCTTTTTCCACGCACCTTTAGCCTGCTTTGAAGAAAAGAATCACAGATACTTGCAAATCGGTTTTACCTGCTTTTTGCTGGAACAAGGAAAATGAGAGTCCTGAAAAAACACCAGAACGTGCTGATGTTGAACCGGTGAAGCTGTCCTTCTGTATGCAATGCTGCACTCACTGACCGCTCAAGCTGAAATGAACACAGGAGTTGGGGTTTTTTTAAGGTCTGGGATGCCACTGCTTTGGGAGGGTCTTTGGGCTGCACAAAGGGTAACATGGAGGCATCCAAAACTGAACTTAAGCTTTGTCAACTGCCTAAAAAAATAAACAGAATTTTCTCCAAAGCACAAGAAGTTTAAAAGCTGTTTATTGGTGTTTGCATTTCACCTGTAGCACCTAGGCACATTAAGTAATTTAATGGCCAAGATCTCATCTCGGACCAAAGTGTATGTATGTTGTTTCATCTTTCAGTGTTCCTGCTGCTGGAAGTTTTTATATTTTGTTACATTAAAACCACAAACATCAATATATTTATGCTAATTTTATGCTTAGTGGTGCAAAGTACTCAATATCCATCCATCCATCCATCCATCCATCCATCCATCCATCCATCCATCCATCCATCCATCCATCCATCCATCCATTTCTGATTCCTACTTGTTCTTATAAGACTACGTGGAAGATTATGTTCATGCACAGTGTCCAATCAATCCTCAGTGAGCTCAAGGTGGTTTACAAAGAAGAATGGGGAAATAAATCAGTGTTATATTAGCACTAGTTTATGTTGGTTTGTTACAAAAATAATAAAATACCAATAAAATACATGGAAGTTTGCCACTGTAAAATGAGGGAGCAAGATAAAGTTCATCTGGTCTAGATTCTTTTGACAGAATTCAGTCGAACAATGCAAATATTGGCCACTAGATGTCACTGCATACCAAGACTGAACTCCTGAGGGATATTAAGCAACATTGACAGATGATGGAAAACAGGATGGAAATAATCTTTAAAACCATTCCCAGACCAGAACCTACAGGTACAACTATTGTGTTGAGCATTTGTTTAGAGAATAAGCCTCAGATGGCCAAGTGGGTTTGTGTGTGGTTTAGAAAAAGCTGCTTTACGCAAACAATTTAACACCTTCATCTAATGCTGGGTTATTACAGCCTGAAAGAGCAGGGAATCACTGTTGGGGATAAAAGAGCGTACAGGCGCTCTTTTATCCCCAACTGTTACACCCAGTCTGTGACTGGGTGTAACAGACTATACAGAACACTTTCATGGTGAAAATAGGTAGAAACATGAATGATAAAAATGGTATTCTTACAAATTTGTTATGCATATCTGATTTGTCTAGCCTGTACACTGCTTTGAAGAAAACTAAGTATATAGTATGCTAAATTTATTCTATGATCATTATTTTGTGGTTTATCTCTATATGTGTTACTTAGTTTCCCATTGTAATATTTTTAAGTGTGTTATCCACTTCTTTACACCTCCTCCTTATTTGCATATCATCAACTGTTTTCGATTCAGCTGAGTTTCTTAGTTAAAAGTGGCTTGGCTATTTTTCTCAGTGAACTAATTTAGACTATGTTTCTTGGAAAATTTTCAAGTACAGTACCTTTTATTTTTGACCTCTCATCATGCACTATCTTCAGATTTATGCTTCTGTCCACAGCAACTGCATAGCATCAATTACTGTAGGGCTTTTAACACAAACAAGTCTAAGTTTTAGAAAACAGTTTGTCCAGCATATTTTTACTTGTTATTTCTTCCACTGATTGTATTTTTACATAAAATGTATATAATATCAGTGAACACCTTTTGTGTTTTCTAAGTTTTCTCCCAGCATCTGACACCATTTATTACATATCCATAACAAAATGAATTTGATAAAACAAGTCACTGCAACAGGCTGTGGGTTTCTTGCCTACTGATGACACTTCAGCATACAAAAGGGTTACAACACATTTTTCATTTTTATTTTCAATTAAATCTTAATTTTGCCCTTTTTAATTACATTTACAGAAGTTCACAAGGAATGTATAGCAGACATTCCTGTACTGGCCAGTCTTTAAATCTGAAATGGAGAGATGGATGAATACACCTTTTAGAGAATGAGGCAAGGAATAAGCTTCTCCCATAAGGCGGCTAGACTCACCCTTAGAGATGAAGGGTGAGGGGTCAGGTTAGGTAGCTTAAGTATCTGATTAGGGTTCTCCCAAAACAACTCTCTTTGGGGATCTTCTGGGATTGAAGGATGAAATTGAGGGTAACATGGTCCTGGAGAGTCTCTGCTAGACTCATTATCCGCAAATCAGAAATGGATGAATGGAATGTGGGATCAATTTTACTCAAAGAAAACTTAAATTCTACATTTTCCAAACATTTTCACGCTGCGTTAGAACCCTGAATACAGTAACATAAAAAAATGTATCCAAACACTGATCTTTGTGGTGCTCCAAAACTTTAGAAATAAAATCTTTACTATTAAAACGTTGCTCAGTACGTTGCAAACTGCTGCACAAGTAGGCTACATCAACACAGGATCATTTTCAAAATGCATAACAGATCTAACATCATTTACACATGCAGTATCCGTTTTGATTTGCTAAAACGTTCACACTGATAATCTTTTAAAATGAAATTTACACAAAGCAGTTTTAAGATAAAATACTAATTTTCATCTCTTCCATTAGTTTCAGCAACTAATGGAAGAACGTTGATTGTGCGGTAATGGGTGTTCATACTTACAAAGATGGAAATCCCTCACATATATATATGCACATAAGCGAAGGATCCTGTTTATCAAACAAGATCAAATTAAACACAGAGTCCCAGTAATAAAGCACATATAGGCTTATTATTTGCACTCACTGCACTAGGTGTGCAGTTGAATAGGATGGCACAGGATTAAAACTGTCACCTTGGAGTGAACAGACATTGCTGACGGTCTGTGTGCCACAACATGCATCAATCAATCTCCACCCCGCTCCTGCCCGGTGGTTTTAGTGGTTTGCTCCAGACTGGTGAACATCCAGGCTAATTGCAGGTTTCATCCTCTCAAAAGAAATCCAAGCGTGGAGTTAAACATGGAATTTTGTTCACTTATTTTTGGACTAGCCATATAAGGACATCCTGGAAGTAATTATGAGCCTGGGGGGAGAAAAAAAAATAGAAGGGCTTCCATTAGGACTCTGAACTGTAGATGCATTATTTTGAAGAATGAGTTATATTTAATAGTACATACTCTGCCCTGTGTACTGGTTATATATTTTAGTCCTAACAAAGTGCCTGACTTCTGGCAAGGCTTTAATCCTCCTCATAATTTTGTTCACTGATACAATCAATAAAGTAAACACAAAAATGGTGCTTTCTTGTGAATTATCCAGTTAGCTACATGTAGCCTGCGCTTTTCCTCTACCTTGTGATTTATTATGCCAAAATAATCAAAACTTCAGCTGGAAAATTCACCGGAAACAAGCATTTGCTGCGCTGAGCTGCTTGTCCCGCTTTCTCTCTCAGTGGGTGAGTTTGTTTTTCCTGCAGACCACAAACCTATGGTTTGGTAGGCTAAATTACATTTCTCTTTAGACATGAGAGGGGGCGGAGGAAATTTATGAGAGTGAATGTGTGTTTCTTTGGCCCTGCAATCATCATCATCATCATCATCATGCCAGTCTGAGTTTGTTTTGAGCTCATTTTCTGGAACAAATACACCTTCGTGTGTCTGCTACACACACACACACACACAGAGAGAGAGAGAGAGAGAGAGAGAGAGACCCGGAAGGAAGTGATGCAATCAGCCCAATTGAGGATTCATATATACGGTGGTGTTTTGGGGTGTTGTAGCATTTCCATACATCGTGCATCAACTACCAACTTTGGTACGGAGCTCTGAACAGGCATTGGATTTTACTTAGTGCCGTCGTCTTTGTTATACCTGAATCGCTGCTGAACTCTCCTACACAGACTGAATCTGAGGTATAAAAATTTAATTGATCTTCAATTTACTGGCATTATTTTTCACTTTGTGCTTTCTTTTGATTTCTGGTCATTTCTGATATCTGTGCACTTGTTTCTTGGTCAGACTTGGTTCTGTCTCAAACATGTTTTGAAGTCAGTGCTGCTGAGCTCACATTTAGATTTGCAGATTCAAGATATTAGTTTATTATTTCTTACTTGCTATGTTAAGGCTTGCCAGTAAATTAAAATGCAATGGATTGGAACTGAATCTATCTTTTTAGCTCAACAGAGCATGCAGGAATGGCTTCCTTGGTGAACCGGGGAGGAATTGGTGATAGGGATAAACACTGACTTATTACTGTAACCTTTGTGTTCTTCTGTTGCAGAATGAAGCTTATCATTATAACATGTTGCCTTATTGGAGCAGCTTTTGCTAACCCAGTAAGTATGAAGCTCATTAAAAAGTCTAAACTCTTGAAACAGGCCAACATTTATCAACTTAGTGATTTGCTTTCAGTTTTTAAAAAAAAAAAATATTATATATCGTGTCAAAAAAAGTGAAAAAAGAGAGACGAGATATTCTGAGATATCAACTAAGTGAAAAAAACAGGAACCTTCTGAATGCCCAAGTGTATGATGATGTCCCTCTTTGTTTTTTTTTTGTTTTGTTTTTTTTGTTTGTTTTTTCTTTTACAGATTTTACACAACATTTTGGTATCAACTGAGTCTGAATCAAACTCTGTAAGTAATATTTCCACCCTTCTCCCTGAACTTAATTACCCTGAACCCTCAACCTCCCCAGAGGTGCTTGACTGTTTTTTACTACTAAATGTAAATGTTAATGCAGTTGGAATTGTTCCTCCTAAGTAGCTGCTTGCACAGTTGCTATTTAGGAGCAACTGTGCTGAGGGGCAAAGTGGCTCCTGATGTAAAAATAATAAAACTTTATCTATAGCTTATTAAATGCAAGAAAAGCAGCAATAATACCAGTTAATCTTTGCTTAAAAAAAGGCTAAAACCCTTTATTCATGCTCTGTCAGTAAACTGAGAGGAATCATCAGAATCACTCTCTGCATCAAGAGAGGCAGCTCATAAAAGAGATAGAAAACTCTATATACTCCAATATTAAACTCAGGTTTTAACCGAGTTGCGCTGTTTCAGACTTCTGAGTGTGTGAGATATAAAGGATGTTTTCTGAAGAACATCCTTTGGGAAATAATGGCATGAATTTTACACTGATGAATTTAACACCTTCGGGTGGCATTCATCAATAAAAAAGGCAACTGACTCGTATTTAAAGAAACCTAAGATAAAAATATGTAAGATTGGGCAGTAATTAAAAATGTTTCCTTTGTAAATATATGTAGCTTACATAAAGTCCTGAAATATCTGACATCTTGAGTTTCCAATTATTCAAATGAGGGTAAATGAGTTTGGGATGACTGAAAATATAATGCTGCAAAATTAGACCTTGAATATACTCAGCATCCTCCCGTCATTAAGCTCCACCCACAAAATCCAGGGTGATACTAAAAATACTTTTTCCACTTTTGAGAACTCTCTTCATGCCTGAAAAAGCATCCTGAAGCAGGAATACTTTTCCATGCACACATTTAACCAGAATTGTGTGTTAACGGTGCTGTGAACAACTTATCTTAATGGGCATAAAAATGCTTCTTTGACGGAGTCAGCGGCAAGCCTAACAATAGGTGTGGTACAGACCTCAAGACAATTCCCACTGCTGACATTATATTGTTTACAAGGATACATATCTGTCTCCACGCATTTATGCAGCAATAGCTCTGCCTGAGCCTGAGCTTGTCAAGGAGGTTTTTAATGAATGTTTTGGTTGTTGATATTGCAGTCATGATGTGTAATTAAATCTAATTAAAACTACTGGGGTGTGTGCTCATATAGGTTTCTTCCTCTTTTTTTTTTTTCTTTTCCAGACTGAAAGTTTGTCAGTTTTAGAATCTTCTGAAAATAACACATCAGAGCTTCAGGTAAATATATATATATGTATTTTATATACTTGTATAAGTTCACAAAAAAACATTCTCACATTTTAGTTAAATATGGATGTTTGTTTTTGCTCTTTGGGATACAGAGCTCTGAGGAAAACACCTCCAACCAGGTGAGACATTTTGAAATTCAGAAATGAGCTTGATCCATGAAGAAAGTATATTTTGGATAATTGATGCCACATAACTCTAAAACATTTTTGAAATGATGTGCTATAAATGTGTCCTTTTATTTGTCAACAGAGTTCAGAATCTGAATCAGTAGAATCCACTTCAGAGGACAAGGTGTGTTGGTCAATCATTCATATTCACTGTCATCCATTTCCTCGACGTTGTTTATGTTTCATACATTTAGAGTTAAAAGAAAAGTGCATACCTCAAATCTTGGTAAATGAGCCAGAGAAACAACAAATGAAACTATATAAAGAATCTNGTGTGATTTTGTTGTCAGCACATTCAACTTTGTACAGAACAAAGTATTCAATGAGAATATTTCATTCATTCAGATCTAGTATGTGTTATTTGAGTGTTCCTTTTATTTTTTTGAGCAGTGTATATTGTGTCAAAAAAACTGAAAAAAGAGAGACGAGATATTCTGAGATATCAACTAAGTGAAAAAAACAGGAACCTTCTGAATGCCCAAGTGTATGATGATGTCCCTCTTTGTTTTTGTTTTTTTTTAATATTTTGTTTTGTTTTGTTTTAACAGATTTTACACAACATTTTGGTATCAACTGAGTCTGAATCAAACTCTGTAAGTAATATTTCCACCCTTCTCCCTGAACTTAATTACCCTGAACCCTCAACCTCCCCAGAGGTGCTTGACTGTTTTTTACTACTAAATGTAAATGTTAATGCAGTTGGAATCGTTCCTCCTAAGTAGCTGCTTGCACAGTTGCTATTTAGGAGCAACTGTGCTGAGGGGCAAAGTGGCTCCTGATGTAAAAATAATAAAACTTTATCTATAGCTTATTAAATGCAAGAAAAGCAGCAATAATACCAGTTAATCTTTGCTTAAAAAAAGGCTAAAACCCTTTATTCATGCTCTGTCAGTAAACTGAGAGGAATCATCAGAATCACTCTCTGCATCAAGAGAGGCAGCTCATAAAAGAGATAGAAAACGCTATATACTCCAATATTAAACTCAGGTTTTAACCGAGTTGCGCTGATTCAGACTTCTGAGTGTGTGAGATATAAAGGATGTTTTCTGAAGAACATCCTTTGGGAAATAATGGCATGAATTTTACACTGATGAATTTAACACCTTCGGGTGGCATTCATCAATAAAAAAGGCAACTGACTCGTATTTAAAGAAACCTAAGATAAAAATATGTAAGATTGGGCAGTAATTAAAAATGTTTCCTTTGTAAATATATGTAGCTTACATAATGTCCTGAAATATCTGACATCTTGAGTTTCCAATTATTCAAATGAGGGTAAATGAGTTTGGGATGACTGAAAATATAATGCTGCAAAATTAGACCTTGAATATACTCAGCACTCTCCCGTCATTAAGCTCCACCCACAAAATCCAGGGTGATACTAACAATACTTTTTCCACTTTTGAGAACTCTCTTCATGCCTAAAAAAGCATCCTGAAGCAGGAATACTTTTCCATGCACACATTTAACCAGAATTGTGTGTTAACGGTGCTGTGAACAACTTATCTTAATGGGCATAAAGATGCTTCTTTGACAGAGTCAGCGGGGAGCCTAACAATAGGTGTGGTACAGACCTCAAGACAATTCCCACTGCTGACATTATATTGTTTACAAGGATACATATCTGTCTCCACGCATTTATGCAGCAATAGCTCTGCCTGAGCTTGTCAAGAAGGAGGTTTTTAATGAATGTTTTGGTTGTTGATATTGCAGTCATGATGTGTAATTAAATCTAATTAAAACTACTGGGGTGTGTGCTCATATAGGTTTCTTCCTCTTTTTTTTTTTTCTTTTCCAGACTGAAAGTTTGTCAGTTTTAGAATCTTCTGAAAATAACACATCAGAGCTTCAGGTAAATATATATATATGTATTTTATATACTTGTATAAGTTCACAAAAAAACATTCTCACATTTTAGTTAAATATGGATGTTTGTTTTTGCTCTTTGGGATACAGAGCTCTGAGGAAAACACCTCCAACCAGGTGAGACATTTTGAAATTCAGAATTGTGCTTGATCCATGAAGAAAGTATATTTTGGATAATTGATGCCACATAACTCTAAAACATTTTTGAAATGATGTGCTATAAATGTGTCCTTTTATTTGTCAACAGAGTTCAGAATCTGAATCAGTAGAATCCACTTCAGAGGACAAGGTGTGTTGGTCAATCATTCATATTCACTGTCATCCATTCCCTCAATGTTGTCTAGGTTTCATACATTTAGAGTTAAAAGAAAAGTGCATACCTCAAATCTTGGTAAATGAGCCAGAGAAACAACAAATGAAACTATATAAAGAATCTCGCAAAAGATTTCAAACAACGTACATTTTGTCAGGGTTTTTTTCTTTCTTTCTTTTTTCTGATTTGATGTGACAGACAAATAAAAAGCAGGGCATTATTGTGTGTGTTTCTTTTGAACCACACAACTTTAAACTTCTCCATAACTTTATTCCTCATTTATCGGTGTGCTCCTTGTCATGCATAATACAGTTTGCTAACCAACACCCACAGCCTTCACAAAACAGCTCTGAGAGTAAGTTACTCACTGGTCTGTGCTATTTACTGTTTAAGTGCATAATGAAGGCTGTTTGGTTGCACAAAATTTTATTTTGGGGTATGAAAAGCTAGGGGACAATGGAGAAGAATGGCAATAACTCTTTCCATAATTTTTCTTCCATTGGATAATTATGTCCTAGTTTATGTTAATCTATCACATCAAAGCCAAAAAAAATACATTGAAGTTTTTTGAATGTAACAAAATATAAAGAAGTTCAAGGAATACTTTTGCAAGACACTGCGATTCATAGAAACACAATGAAATATTGTAGTCTAAATGAAACACAAATATGATGTCAGTTTTGCTGCATTGCTATAAAACTTTGTGCTGACTGCCTAAAACTGTGTCTTCAAAAACAGACGTCAGAGGAGAGCGACAGTCAGTCGGATGAGAGCGACGGGGTAAGGGACAAAGAAAAATGGTCGCTCACTAAATCTTCTCCATAGCTGTCAATGACTCATACATTTCATAATCTCTGCTCAGATGGACTCCATGGCTGAAACCAAAGACAACAGCATGGGCAGCGAGGAGAATGTTCGGAAGGTTGTAGGAAACATATTTTATGTTCTTGATTTTAAACTAAACCATAATTGCACCGATGTAAACCTGGGCTTCCTTTAAACCCTGCAACAGAGTTGGGTGAGAGTGTTCCCAAGTATCATCGAAGGAGCGAGTGGAGAAGACAACACAAGCACAGAGGTCACAGGTCACCCAGGTCTCCTGGACAATGAGCTGAGCGGTAAACGGCCAACTCACACCAAGAAAGTTCAGATCCGCACCAAGCAACCTCTGCTGGGACAGTCCACCGACGGCAGCGACACCACCAGCGACAGCGCAGACGCCAGTGACAGCAGCGATGTTTCAGCTGCTGCGAGCGACAGCACTGACAGCAGCAGCAGCAGTGAAAGCCAGGAGAGCCAGGAGACAAGCGACAGCAACGACAGCAGCACTGCCAGCAAGAGCACGGAAGACAGCAACGCCAGTGACAGCGCCGAGCTGGAACAAGTCAGGGCCAAAAACTGTGTGAATAGTACGCAGAGCTGTGAAAGTGAGGAGTACTTTCTGCAGAGTATAGGAGATGATGCTCATTCGCCAGGTGAGCACCTGCTGGTGCCGGACGAGGATGAGAGGGAACTGAGGCTCAGAAGATGATGAAATGCAACCTCTGTGATTGTCATATCAGAGTTTTATTTAATGACCAGCTTAAAGACTAACGAATGTTCAACTCTGAACATTGATTCTGCTATAATGCGACCTGATTCACTAAGTGTAAAAAAATAAAAATAAAAATACTGTGGTAATATAACCTACACATATACTTTGCTTTGATAACATGTGAGAAATAAAATGAATATAACCATTGTATTCAGCACTGTTGTGCTGGCAATTAGACCTGCACTCTATTACACTTACACAGAGACGATGTATCAGTGCACAGGATCTTGCATTTATTGAAATAGAGATCTTTTTTGTCCATTAGTCAAGAAATTCAGAAAATATGCTACAATGTTTTTGTCTAATAAATTCTTTAGGAACATACTGTATTGTTTTCACTTATTTACATGCAAAACAATGGCTGCTAAAAGAAAACTGTGCTAAGCTTTGTGATAAAGCTTTCATGTAGCCGCATAAAAAGACTATTCTACAGGTCATTGCAAAGGTTTTGATATCCCTTGAATATGTTTACAATAGCCACAAACGTCAATTTATCTGACTTAAAATATATGTCACTGGGCAACACATATCAATGGATCATTTTGAAGTAAAATGAAATGAGATCTGGGTATGTCTCTTTAATTTGTCTTAAAGACAATCTGAAAAGTGTGACATCCATTTGCACTTAGCTCCACCGCAGTGAAGTTAGTTTCAGGTGTGTTTAGAGCTGTAGTCCAGCTGGAAGGTGACCCTTCAGCCCAGCCCCATATCTGTTGCAACCTAAACGGTTTTCTACCAGCTGTATCTCGTATCATCTCTCTCTGTACCAACTTCGAGATCCCACGGCATTAAGCTACTTAAATATATATTTGAGAACGACAACACATGGCCGGTTAGCTCAGTTGGTTAGAGCGTGGTGCTAATAACGCCAAGGTCGCGGGTTCGATCCCCGTACGGGCCAGCCACAACTTTTCCTTTTTTAAAATGCATCTTCTCATTTTCATTTATGTTGAATTCACAGAGTGACGCAATGGTCAAAGAAACTTCAGAAACTTCTGGCTACGGTCTGTACCATTTTTCCCTGAAACTGCTGTTTGGAAATATTACCACTAGAGGGCGACAATGGCACGTTTATTCTGTTTCCCTTTGAAACGGGAATGTAGCTGTCTTGCTCAACTAGATCCTAAATTTAGAATAATATTTCAAGAAATTATGTATGTAAATGCGAGTTTAGGGACAGTGTTATTTTGACTTCTTAATTCAGTCATATTCTTTAGCAAGGTTCTGTTCACTCTCCAATCAAGTAGTCGTCTGGGGTTAAAAACCCACTTCAATCCACAGCACCTCCAAAACAGGATTAAGCACATAAAGATAGAATCATTAGTTATAATAGTAAGAAGATTAAAGCTCCAGTATGTGATCATTACTTACAGTTAAGGCTAAATTATCCTATTGGATTAAACTTGGTGAGTAAGTAGTCAAATTGGAAATCACTCAATTTTTGTGATGGCTGTAAAGTAAATAAGTGAAGTAAAGCCAAATTGTACTGAATGCATACATTCTGAATATTAATAAAGCACCTCTTAATAGTTCTATCATTATCTGATATTAAATGTAATTTTTAAAAGCACAGCATATACTTTTTTAGATTTTCAGTGAAAAACAGCAAGTTAACTATGTACCTAAACCATTTTAAATGGTCAGAACTTAAGTATGGCATAAAATTGTTTTCTTTCAGAATATAATAAGGGAGTTGAAGAAAAGTGTATAGTTTCTAGAAAACATTTATTGCATCAGAATGAGGAACTAAACCTATTTGAAATTGAAGTGTACAAACAAATATAAAGTTAGAGTGGATCAACATTTGACTTAGGACTGACAAATGCACTCTGGACAAGCATATCGACGTTGACATTTTCAAAAATGTACAAAACAAGTGACAAGTTTTCAACTTGCATAATTACAACATTTCATGCAAAACAACATTTTAGAAAAATATGCTAAACACCATTAAATGTGTTTACTTCTCTGTTAAGGTCACATAATTATCTGGGAAAGTGAGATTTCAAGTGTTCCTTCAGAGAAGGTATTGTAGGAAGCTCTTTGTGGCACACATGGCAGCAGAGAGGTAGTTTCAACAATTCACTGGAACCTTCTTTAACAGTGACTTTTCCACTTGCTTCAAGCATCTGAATAACATCTGTTGGGGGGAAAAATAAAACAGATTACGCATTCTTTGAAATACTGTAGTTATGCTATTAAATACAGTGAAATACACAGAAAATGGTAACAGACATAAATGTATTCCCACCATCAGAATCGATGAAGTATTCTGTTGTAAAAGAGTTCCAGTGCTTCTTGTTCTTCAAGCAGGGAGAGTCAAAGTCCTGGCTGATTACATGGAGGTGGATGTGACTGTAAAAGTAAGTAAGTATTTCTTTATCTGTGCTATCAGATCAGTCATTAACATAAATATCTTTTGTGAAGATGAACATGTTGGTCTTTTCATGACCAACATGAAATATATATATTTTCTTGATATAATAAACTAAAAAGACATTAAAAGATTTAAAAAAATGCAAGTGTAGAAACAGAACACTGTTTGGAAAGGTGGAGAGACATGCTGTATTCCAGTAGATGTTACAAGTTTATTTGAAAATATGAAGCCAATATCATGTAAGTTAACAGCTAATGACTGAAAAAAAAACAGTCATTAGCTGTTCAGGTTTTTACTAACAACAGTCACATTGCCAGCCAGGTAACAGCAGTAATAAAACAGCCTTTGCCTTACCTCATACTTGGGATAGCGTGGTAACCTGACCGGAACCGCAGTGTGCTGGCATCTGGGCATTGCTGGATCATGCGGTCAGCAACCTGCTGCATGTGTCTCAGAAGATCACAGTGCTCTCCACGTAAAGCCTTCAGGCTGGGAATCGACTGCCATGGAAGGACTAACCAGTGGTAGCGAGCTTTGGGGTATTTGTCTGTAATCACAACAACCTTATCATCCTTGTAAACCTGAAAAGTAGAAAAAGGTTCACATCAGTGTACAAATTAGGCTGTGGGGAGAGCATGACAGAGGTTTTACATCATTTTGTAAGGCACCGACCTGCATCTGAGGATCTTGCATTGAAGTCTTCAGACCTTGGCTCCAATGTCCGACATTTTCCTACAACAGATGAGGAATCAACATTTTTCAAATTGTTAGATGTTCAGCAGACTGCAACACAATCAAAATAATAATAAAACAAGCATCTTAAGCACAGGGACATATTTTTCCTCACACTTTTTTGTGTGTTTTCTCCATGACACACTGATGGAGAGCCATTTGTTTTCTGTTTTGGAGCTTTTAGAGTTTGAACATTTTTCTGGCTGTCACTGTTCTCCGATGTTTGCTCTCTTGGACTTTTGATGCTGCTGTGGTGCCCAGTGAGATCTTCTTTGAACTGTATGGTGTACGGGTAAAGTTGATTGACAACATGGAGCTTCTGTCCAGGTTTTATTCTGACCTCATTGCCTTTCCCCACCACCACACAGTCTACTGAGGTGGGGTTTAAGCCCAGCTTTAAAAAAGAAAAAACAAAGTCATGAAAGTCAGAATTAGTTCATAAGCAGTAAAGAAATTTTAATCCAAAAAATGTTTCAGCAAAAGTGATTCATCAAAATTTTGCAGTCTTACCTGCTTAACTTTGACATAACCTTTGTTGCACTCAGCTTTCAGTTCAACTGGGAAGGAAGGGATAGCAGTCATTTAGGCAAAGCTCAATTAGAGAAAGTGATACATTATTATCACTATACCTTCACAAAACATAATATAGGTGCTGGTCATTTTCCCCAGTCACATTTTGTACTTTTTCTACTTGACTTGAAAAATATACAAAGGAGCCATTTTCTACAGAACATTTAAAACCCACCTTGACAGTGGATAATTGTTGGGAGATTATGTCTAATCCAATTCCAGTCCACTTTAATGAAATAGTTATGTGACTCCAACTCCAGCAAAAAGTTGTTTAAAGTTATTAGAGATTATGACTCTTGATAGAACCAAAATATAAATACAGCAATCCCTAAAACAGAGTCACACTCCTCCCTAAAAAGGTAGGAGTAAAAAGGTCCTCCCTTTTTAGGGAGGATCTTTTTAGGTCTTTTCACCTTAACATGTGAAATGCATGAGAGCCAATAGACATAAATAAAGGAAACAACATTTTCTTAAAAATATTTCCACCACCATCCATTTGCCTGTTGCCCACTATGCTCTTATAGGATTTTATCACTGACCCAAGAACCTGGCAGTGATTGTTACTAGTTTTGCACAACTTTTTATTATACTAAATATAGCAACACCAACATTTTTATAATTTCATCGAGTAAGTAGCATTCTAAAAGTAATGTAAAAAAGCAGTATGTATTAGATTAGGTTAGCATACTCATGTTAGCATACAAACTGATGTTGGGTACCTTGCTGCCGAGAGCATTTCTTGTCTTTAATTGTCGTTTCTGGACCTCGCCCAACAACAACCGCACGTAAATGAGGTAACTGGATTGGTTTATGGGTACCCTCTTCACTGACAAGCCAGCAAATAGGCATTTTATAATTTTTAAAATCTTTTTTACCATTAGCAAGATATCCTTTGCAGTCCCCGCTTGGTGATGACTGGACAAACGTCTCGCGAGATTATAACGTGAACGGGGCTGGTGTGTTTTCGCTTGGCACGCGGGTCAGAAGATTCTGGAAGAAAGGCTTTCTGTGGGGCTGCTGCTTGTTGTCTTCATTTAAGGTTGGAAAACAGTTATTATCACACGTTTTATTTCTGTCACTGTCAGCTGTGCTTAGCTTGGCCAAAGGCTAGAGGGTCATCCTACCTAGCAGTTTAGATTTGACCTGGTCAAGTAGCTAAATTAGCTACGAAGGGCCTCATCAGTTTCAGTTTATGTGCCGATCCAACCAGCGGTTTAACCTGCGATTGTGTGGAAGGTTAATATTCAGACACATTAAGTCTTATACAATCGTAAAAAAAAAAACAATTGTAATTGCCCAGGAATCCTTCTAAAAAAAATCCAGCTGTATTATATCTAGGAAATACTCAAAACTAGTTTCACCAATGTTGTTATTATGAATCGAAACTTAAACCTTAATTGGCACCCATATTCAACCTAACGACTAGAGACCAGTGTGGTAAAAATCGCTTAACGCGAAACATGTGACGTTTGTTGATTTATGAATACAACGACCAATATCTACCAAATCATTCATGAATGAATTCTGTCATAAACAAACGCTTGCCAAAATACAAAAAAGGAAATCAATTTGTTGTTGAGATTATTTGCGTTGTGTTGTAAAATAAAATAAAAAACCTAAGGAGGACTTCAAGTATGCAAACGTTAAGTTACGGCATTTTAAGGCTAAAATTCCCCGAAACATTACCAAAAAAAGGCTTAATTTCTAACTTTCTTATGTACTGCTACATGATTTTTCTACAAACTTACATAAATGTTTTGATTTTTAGGTGCATAATAACTGTCCTTTTATTTAGCCTAAGTTTCACATTCCTTACCATAAAGTATGTTTTTTTTTCTCCCTCATTTACTGAAGTGGCAGAGAAAATTCTGTCAGGTAAAACAAGTTGCTTTTCTTCAGTATGTTGTCATTTGGCTATGGCTTTTCAAATAACCAATACCTATTAACTATTAATTCATATAATAGGATGGTTCACAACATCGACTTAAAAGTGTAACATAAATAAAACAAATTTTAAGGAGATTGTTGAGGGTAACAGTTTTGTGTCAGTGTAACGGTACTCTTATGAGATTTAGCTACTGGCATAAAAGGGGGGAAGGAAAGCATGTGTTTTAAGGCTTAAACTTGGTTATTTCACACAACAGTTGAAGTTTCTGACAAGAGTTCAAATGTTCATAGCAAGTTGTGTCCAAAAAAAAAAGCCCCACATTGTTTCACTCCCTGTGGAGTTTACTAGCATTTAAAACACTTGGAACGGGACGAGGTGCTCTTTGTGCTGGATTGCCTGTCGCATGTGGGTATTTTGTCTGAGCTGGAAGAGTTGAATTTGTCAGGTTCTGAAGAGAAACACTCAATTTTGGCGACAAGAATAAAATTTTTGCAGAAATTGTCATTTGAGATGTTCTTAAAATTTTTATTGTGATGTTGCTGTGCACTGACAGACAAAATATATATATTTTTGGCAAAGTTAGTTTCATTGGGTGTGTTAAGATATGGTTCAGACCCTTCTTTTTCTTTTTCTTTCTTTCCGTTTCTTAAGATCATCTGACAGAGGCAACGATGGTGAAAGAAACAGGCTTTTATGACACACTTGGTGTGAAACCCAATGCAACTCCCGATGAACTTAAAAAAGCCTATCGCAAATTAGCCTTGAAGTATCACCCTGACAAAAACCCTACTGAAGGGGAAAAGGTTTGTCCCCTTGATATTGCTACAAATAACCACAGAAGCTGTGGCGGTTTTCTAATCTTGATTTTTTTATTTATTTTTTACCCTGAAGTTCAAACAGATCTCGCAGGCATACGAGGTTCTGTCAGATGCCAAGAAGAGAGAGGTGTATGACCGTGGAGGTGAAAAGGCTATAAAAGAAGGAGGAACAGGCGGCGGCAGTGGTGGCGGCGGTTTCACGTCTCCCATGGATATCTTTGACCTATTTTTTGGTGGAGGTAGTCGAATGCACAGAGAACGAAAAGGTGAGAGCAAATGTTTGTAAAAGCTCACAGTGGCTCCTGAAGGCATGAAGTGAATGCTGCGTAGTGTTTCTAAATAATATAAATCAGAATTTCTATTAAGAGAAAGGAAAATATTGTATCATAATTATATAAAATGTAAAAAAAAAAAAAAGTTATAGTAATGAGCAGTACAAATAAAAATGTCAATGTATCTGCCAGATAAAGGTGGTTGGTGCTGATATGTAACAGTGGAAGTATGCAGAAGTGGGCAAACAATAGGATTCTTATGTAATGTAGTTCATAACATTTGCCACTAGAGGACAGAACAGGAAGGTTAGTGCCACTGTTGCCTTCAAAGAGTTTCTTGTAGGATTTATTTTTAGCTTTCATAAGTAATTCTCAAGCCTGTCATATTTTCTTCCTTCTGAACATTAAGAAAGACGAGTGACGAACCTGTCAGACGTTTGAACGTGCTGCTTTGTCACGTTGAGAAACAGGAGCTAGATTTTTCTGAAGTGTTCCATCTGGTATTAACCCCTCTCAAGATATATTGACATGAAAATAAGGTGGTGCTGCGCAAGTCATCAGTTTTCACTATGCTGGGAAGCACTAGTGGATTCATTCACTCATAGATGTTTGGTAGAAAAACATGATGTCGGATGAATCTTGGCAGATAAATTAGGAAAAACATGAGGAAAAGTTGTTCCTTACTCTCCTTTTTTCCCTTTCCACTTACTTATGCACTGAGTTTTTCTTGGTGGTTGCATTTTATATACATAAAACCAAACAACATTTGAAATGGCTTCTGTATATCTGTACTAAATGTTCAAATTTATACAATTAAAATGGGCTGAAAATTGATTGAGAATGCTGTAAATTTGTGCCTGGAAAGTTTAGAATAATAAAGATGCGTAGAGACCCCGATAACAGCATACAACACTCTATCACTATAAAATATTTTGTGAAGCTTCGCTCAACAGAATCATCTAAGAATTGTGATGTTTTTTTTTTTTTTTTTTTTTTTTTTTTACAAGATATCAGTCTAGTGAACTGAGCCTAGAAGATTGAAGAGCAAAGTGAATTTTGCATCCAATAAATAACAGATAGTAATCAAAGGTTGGTGACAGATCTTTAGATGATGTATCTACTTTGTCTAGAAATATTTTCCAAGTTATTGCCCAAAAATAAGCCTTTTTATGTAGATATTAAGGTGCATTATTGTTATGAATCTTATATACCCAAAGCCTGTGAAATGTATAACAGTGGTGTGTTTTATTTCACCACAGGAAAGAATATAGTTCATCAAATCACTGTGACCTTGGAGGATCTTTACAACGGCGCAACAAGAAAACTTTCTGTACAGAAGAACTGCATCTGTGAGAGATGTGAAGGTAAACACTTCTGCAGTTTTAAGTCCTGAGGTTTGCAAGTAGTTGGTTTTATTCATTGAATGATGGTGTTTGTTTACTGTCAAAACTAAAGCAGTCATTGTTATTGACAAAAACTCATCCACTGTTCCACATGTGGTATGAACTTAACATTTTCATGGCAAGACTCCAAATCTCTCAACCAAGATAAAAAACCCTTTTTTCTATAATATTAAAAGTATTATTTTATGAAGATTAAAGAAGTTAGGAATTACAAGTTAGATTTTTTTTGGGGGGTCAAAAATATTGATTTAATGCTTAAACATTTTTCCCGATCTCATAAGACAAACATTGTGTTGTCACCAGAAATCATTTTATAATTCTTAGTGGATGACATGAGCATACCTTACCCAGCAGAGCAAATAACATTTAGGTATTGTCATTTAATAACAAAAAGAAAAATCCTTAGTAGCTCCAGTTTTACATAAAAGCTAGATGCTGAAAGCCTTTTTCTGACGCTGCGGCCGATCAGCATTCACACAGTCGCCTTCACAAACTGCCCTTTTCAGATTCTCCGTCTGCTTATAACTCACAGGCTCATGAAATGTGGTGCGTGTCTGTGTGTGAGGTTAATAACCATATTTCATCTACAGTTGTGTCATCTCTCTGATGCAGAATGACCTTTAGTTTCCACCACATCTCAGAGGTTTACCTTTGGCAGAGAATCTGTGAAAACATCAAAAAGCAGGGATGTTTTCAGCAGCCGAATCATTAAAAAACACACACACAGTGTCGTTATCTGAGGAAAAGGTTGAGGCCTCGTCCAGCTCCTCGCTGCTCTGTGTGCTTCTGGAATGATGGAAGTGAACTGTTTGACAGGTGGATTGTACCAGAGACTCACTGGCTTACTCAGCTGCACAACATGTCAAAACCAAGTAATTATTTAAAAGGTTCTTTGTTGGAGCAGGTTCAAAATGCTGTTGAATTCAATTAGTATGGCAACAACCGTTTAAGCCGGTGACAAAATGTGTTTCTTGTTTGTTTTAAATTCACACAAAATTCATTTAAATACATGGTTATTTAAATGCCACTCCTATCCAATGTCAAAAATGTGCTTATATTCTATATTTTTCCACAGTGCTGATGATTTATTTATTTATTTCCCCTTTTTCTCCATGGCAGGTCGTGGAAGTCGTAAAGGAGCTGCACAGATGTGCATGTCCTGCCATGGTACGGGTGTGCAGGTACGCATGCATCAGTTGCTCCCAGGTATGGTGCAGCAGGTTTCCACCGTGTGCCACAACTGTCAGGGACAAGGACAGCGAATCAGCCAGAAGGACCGCTGCAAAACATGCGCAGGACGCAAGATCATGCGACAGAAAAAGATTCTGGAGGTTCACGTTGACAAAGGTGTGTCTTAATGAGTCTGTTTATATTAAAAAAAAAAAAAAATCTGTAAAGTTGCTGAGACCGACGATTGAACTCTGTAGCTGATGTTTTTCACAGGAATGAAAGATGGGCAGAAAATAGTTTTTCATGGTGAAGGGGACCAGGAGCCAGGGCTGGAACCAGGTGATATCATAATCGTCCTCGACCAGCAGGAACATGCACTTTTCACCAGGTACCAAACAAAATAGGATCGGACATGTCTTTCTGGATATTGTAGATTAGCTTAGCGAGGTTTACATTATAAGGCGATACAATAATACGTGCACAAAATTTGAAAACTACATAAGTGAGACACTTACTAATCCCCAGGAATAGTAACATGTTATTTTGTCTTTTAATGTGTTGGCTGCTCAGAAACGTCAAAATGAAATGACCTTAGTTGCTGAACTTGTTTCTGTCCTCAGGAGAGGAGAAGACCTGCTCATGTCGATGGAGTTGCAGCTGGTCGAGGCTTTGTGTGGTTTTAAGAGGCCGGTTCAAACACTGGACAGCAGGACTCTCCTCATTACGTCTCGTCCAGGTAAACATATGACAAATTTATTTAGTTGTTTCTAAAGGGTTTAAGTTGATCAACCTTTGGGAGTTTGTAAAGTATTCAAGACTGGACTGGATTTATGTGGAACCAGCTGTGAATCACGTGATCTTCTGCAGTAGAGCAGCAGAAGCTTATTTATTGTTTCTGAGTTTTATTAAAGGCTCTTGATGGAATATCCTGTCAGGTTTGCTATAGCCAATCTCCTTCTGTTTCCAACTACAGGGGAACTAATCAAGCCTGGAGACACCAAGTGTGTCCTCAACGAGGGGATGCCTATGTATCGCAGACCTTTTGAGAAAGGACGTCTTATTATTCACTTTTCGGTAAGACCTGTAGGATTTTATTTTCACTTCAATAGAAGCAGACTAATCCTTTCTGCTCCTTGACAGCAGACTGACACAGCTCTTCCAGAGCATCAGGCAGTAAAAAAAGGGCTTAATATTTAACTAACACAAGTATCACAACAGTAATGATTAGTCATTCCCCACAGCCAGTAGATAGATGTGTTATGATCATCTAATCACATAAATATGCTATGTTAGTTGTTCTTGTTTAAAATCTTTGGACAGAGCTTCATGTGTTCATTCTCCCTGTAGGATTAGAAACCCATTGGCTTCACCAAACTGGGACAAACCACAATGTTTAAGCTAGCTTTAGTTAGCATTACCATCGCTGGTAAGGTATGAGTGGCTCAACTTGTGAAGTAAATCAATACTTAGATCTTGAGCACAGACGAGCAGTTGCAGTCGTTAATAATATCCCTGTTTTGAACTACTCTGTTTGCATAATCATTGCACCTTTTCACTATAGACTGGACAAGAATAAATCAGGATTTTATGCATGTGAAGATGACACATCTGAGGAAATATCTACAGGACTTCCTGTTTGAGTCATACAGGATTTTACGTGACAGACGGGAGCAAAGTAGAGCATAATTGCAATGTAGAAGGGAAAAATGTTTTGTTTTTGTTTTGTAAAGGTTCTCAAAACAGCGAATCTAGAAAGTGTGTGTGTATACAGCCAAGCTGAGTCAGTACTCTGCTCATGTCCACTAGGTGGTGTTCCCACCAGCCAATTTCCTCCCCAAGCACAAGCTGAAGGAGCTCGAGCGTTACCTCCCCGGAAAGATGGACACAGAGCAGACGGACAGCATGGACGAGGACCTCTACATCTACGCTGACCTGGAGGACTGTGACTTGGAGAGCAGAAGAAGACACAGACATCAGTACTACTACATGGATGAGGACGACTACACCAGCACCGGGGGCGTTCAGTGCCACACGTCTTAAATCCCAGCTCGAGACTCTGCCTTTTCCAAAATCTCCCATTTCTGATGCAATGCACCTTGTTGGACGTTTGTGCACCTTTTCTCGTCCGGTAACTCTGTTTTCGTTTGAAATTCCCCTCTAGCTCAGTCTTAAGAGCCCTGGCTCACTCTTTATTTCAACTAATTGGTTTTGGGCTCGATGTTGGACTGCTCATTCCTTAAGGGACCATATTTCAATTCTTCTTTTTTCTTTCTTTCTTTTTTGTTTTTTTGTGAAGCACTGTGGTTAAACATGAGGGCTGGTATCACAGTGTCTTTAAAAGAAAAGAAAAACTACTTACATTTACACTAAAACCGATGCCAACATTCTTTTTTTTTTTTGTGTATGTTGTGTTGCTTAATCTGTGGTTGTGAACAGCTCATTAATGACCCTGTTAATTGTTTTTGAGGACCCAAACTTCAGATGGAGGACTAGACAGATTTATGTTGATACCTGATACTTTTTTTTTTTTTTTTTTTTTTTTTTTTTTGTGTGTGTGTGTGTATGTTGTGTTGCTTAATCTGTGGTTGTGAACAGCTCATTAATGACCCTGTTAATTGTTTTTGAGGACCCAAAGTTCAGATGGAGGACTAGGCAGATTATGTTGATACTTGATACTTTTTTTTTTTTTCGTTTTTGCTGGTTTACCCTTTAAAGGGCTATTTTAAAACATTTCTAAACAATCTTAAAAAATATGACTGGAAGATGTGAGTTTGAAGAAAGGGGGCAGTACTGTTTTAGGTTCAAGCCACTAATTTGTAGATATTTCAAACTAATATTTAACTTTAGTATTTTACCTCTTCTGGGCTCAATTACTGTCTTGGGTTGGACATCGGACTGTTTTCTACGTGAAATAATTTTACGAAAGAAAACTATTTGCAGATGTTTCAAACCTTCCAGTTCCTTGACAGTAACTGTTTTCTGGACAATTTCAAGATAAACTGATAATGTTAATTTATGTTTATGCTGGTAATATTTGTTACAACAGTTCTTTAAAAAAAAGAAAGAAAATACCCATGGGTATAAAGTGCCTGTTGTACCTACATTGTCAAAGAAAGATTAACCAGTGCCAGATTCCTCTCTGTAGATGCATGATGGTCTTGAAATCAGAAGAAAATATTGCTTTCACATGTGGAATTGAGATGAAAAGTCAAAGTAGAACGTTGCATATTTTGATGTTTTGATGTTGGTACCGAAGTTAATAATTGTGTCTTATTCTTGTGCAACCCGACCAGATCTTGGGAGGTTAGGAAGGGGTTTAAGATGGGGGAGTTTGAAGTGTGTGTGTGTGTCTGTTTCAACGCCTTATCATAACTCAACTTGAAGTAACTTGATTATGCAGTGTTAGTTTAAGTGATGATCTTTTCCCTGAATATTGTATGACAGTTATGTTCGGGCACCTTCAAGGAATCTGCTTCTGACAAGCAGGTTTGTTTCTGAAAGTCTGAGAAGGTAAAACTGAGATAAGTTAACTCAAGTTTTAATTTAACTTAATCGATGTTTGGACCAAGAATGTTTGTGATCATGTTTTGTTAATAAATATCATTTTGGGGTCTTACTAAACTGATCTGCGATGATATCCTGGAAACTTGAGTCACGCTGTAGTGCTGGGCGAAAGTTCACAATGGTCACAAGCTGGTGTGAGATTTTCAATGTGACTTTGAATTTCAAAGTATTGTGATATTAGCACAAACATTAAAACATGTAACATCAAATTAATTTTAGTTGAGATATAAAAGCAACGTTTTGCTACTAAAATATTGCTGTACATTTATTATCACGAGTTATCTTGGACAAGAGTGGTGGATTCTGCTCCTCGGGTTTCCACAACACATTTTTACCATCAAGAAGTCTTTCTTCTTTGTTGAGGAAAAGCGTGATGGGCTCCTTTCATCAAGCTAGCAACAGGTGGGGGAAGGGAAGTGTACTGTTTACTAGTCTACAGCCATCTCATTAAAAGGACAAACTAGAAAATGAATGACGGGGAACTTTTATGGAGTCGAAGAAACTTTGTAGCAGCTTGATGCTGGGAACCAGCCCACTTCTTGTTCTCGCTAACAAATGTTACCCAAAAACACACAAAGGTTTTTGACAGAAATGAGCATTTGTTGGCAATTTTAATTTAAATCCAAGGTAACTCAATAAGAAGTATAAGCTGTGTGAGGCTTCAAGTGCGCGTTGGCTCCCCCTGCTGACATGGATGCCTAAAGAAGTGGCTTTGTTTGCTTGTTCCTCTGGCCAGCTCTGAGAGCAGCGCTTCCTTGGGGGATGTGGGTGTTTTTACACCCTCACTTTTCCCACTGTTTTGCTCAAAAAATTGCCCTGCTATGATGTTATATTTGCGCCCCCACCTGAGCACGCAGTGAGATTAATGTGAGCACATCTTTGTGAATCAACTATTTATTGTGGGGGTGTGTGTGTGTGTGTGTGTGTGTTTAAAGGCTGTGTTAAATCTGATGCTGGCGCCCTGATCCTCCTCTATGGGAAGCTGTTGGTATCGATAATAGCCTGTCAACTAAAATGTTTTAAACCATAGCCAGTGGGATTCACTGTTGTGATTGTGCAACCATTTTGTAAATTGTAACGTGTAGTGAAGTAAATAATGTGATTATATCGCCAGTTATTTTAATTAATTGTATCTTAGCACCCCATATTACCGGCTACATGTTTTTGTCCCACAAACTCAATCAGTTATTTGGTCCCCTATGTGGATTTCTGCTCTTGTCCAAATTCTGCCCATTCTGTTGATAAAAGCAACTGACCTCTAATTACAGAACAAACTTGACACTAATTTGAGTTTACAAATGGGCTTTAAATGCAGCAATTTTGAATGAGTTAATTTATTTATAGTTCTTTTTTTTTTCTTCCTGTGTCAGACTGTATGATATTCACAATATAGCAAATATACAAAAAATAGAGTGCAATGAATTCACGCTACAGTAACAAATAACAATATCACACATAATAAATAGTGGACAGTCTGTTACCTGCGGGCATGTGTAGATGTATGCATGCACAGGAACGTACAACAAAATGATGCTGCAATTGCAGACAGGATACGGACTGGAACTCGGGTGAGTTCTGCTGTTTTTAAGCATGCATATCTCTGAATTATTATAGATCCACTGCAAGGCGGTGAACTGAGGTAGCATGCAGATAAATCACAGAGCAAATTAGGGTGGGAGGGGAAGCATCTTTACAAACCAAAGCCAGGAAAGCATCAAATACCTGATATTGTTTATGCCCAAACATTAGGCAGTTTCTATTGTAAATAATCTCACAACAGTTCACCATCATGCATTTTCATGTCTGTTGGAGACAGAAGAGATGAGAGTGTTGGATTCAAGTGGCACTGGTGAAGTTGGACTCACAGGGAGCATCATGGAGGTCCTAGGCAGAGTTGAGGAAGTTCACGCAGCTGTCAAATGGTAAGTTTAATCTTTTTTTTAAAATATTAACTAAAAACAGTTAAAGACCTGGCTTGACCTTAAATATTAAGGCAAATAAGAAATACATGGTGGATTCTTTAATTCTTAGCTGTATCCTGAACGTCTTGCTTTAAAAATGTAAAATTCACTTTAATAAGACTTGTATCAATATAAAAAAGTTTAAAACAAACACCACATTACTCTTAGTAGGATGGTTCAGGATTTTTGAAGTGAGGCTTTCTTAAAAGCAGAGATCAATAGTAGCTATAGTTACATCTACCCAGTTATGATTACTTGAGTAACTTTTTTTGGGGGGTGGTTGGGGGAACTGTTACTGGAATAATTTTACTTGAGTAATATTATCATGAAGCATCACTACACTTACTTGAGTAACATTTCTGGCTACACTACCCACTATGAGTAACTTCACTAAATGATAAAGAGTTTGTTTTAACTAAATGTGCACCAGACACACCTACAGTTTATGTTAAAGAGAGATCTTCTGTTTGTACTCAAGTGTTGCTTTTCTAATTCTTTTCCCATCTTCTGATTTTGAAGGTCAAGTGAGCATCCTGTAAACACAATACATTTTGAAGAAGGACAAAGTCCACTTTGGTTTCACTCTTAATTACCGCTAGCTTCATCCTTTGGGATGAATCTAGACTTACAATAAATTATGCATACTGTATGAAGATGTTGAACTGCAGATTAGATATTGGTGTAGAATTTTTAAAGAAATTCACATAGCATAAAAAAACATAAAAAAAAAAATTCTGAACTATCCCTTTGAGTTGATCTGGATGCTTTTGAACTGTGCAAACAACTGCCTAGCTCCTCCACAGCAGGATGAAGGTGACAGCTTAAGGTTTCCACAGCCTTAACAGGCCATCCTCGCTGTATGTGGCAATCAGGTTCTCATGTGGGTGGTGAGCGATGCCAATTACATCCTTGTCGTGAACCTGTGGGTGCAGAGGAATGCAGATCAATACACATTCTCATCCCCAACCTCCTACAGACATCCAGCTTCCCTAACTGCACTTGCTGAAAGATGCTACCACGACAAGGAGGCAGCAAAATAGGGAGTGGAGGCCCACTAACAGTTTTTCTCAAAGATAATTGTTGGGTATGAGCAGAGGGGCTTACAGTCAGCGTTTTCTCCAGCCTCCCCGTCGTGTAGTTAAAACAGTACAGCACGCTGTCCTCCCCCACACAGTAGATCCACTCCCCGTGGGGCGACACGGCGCAGCACACAAAGCCTGCTCTCTCTGGCTGCTCTGAACAGAAAGTCTTCACTGTCTGAGGAGGAAGAAGGAAGGAAATGAACTTTTCCATAACAGCCACGCTGTAAATTGGTAGGACTAAATGAGTGAAATATAAATTGTTTTAAATGTTAACTCGTCTGTCACGTTAGGGGATAAACACTTTTTTTCCCCCTAGAATTACAGAATAGAATCATACTTTCCTGTTTAGAACAGGTTCACTAAAAAGTTAAAGCTTGTTTGTTGTTCTGCTTTCCCAGTAGAAGTAATTAAAAACCTAAACATGCCAAGAGAAGATCCTGCAGACACCTGGGAGGTTGGACAAACGCAATTGATATCTTTAATAACAATTTTTTATTATTTTTCCCGTTAGGTTTTTAGTACACAACTTTGTTGAAAGCTTCAATATTTTAATAGTCAAAAAAAAAAAACTTTAGACAATAATTAGATTTTAATTCACTTTTCAAATTTTCATTAGACAGAAGGGCTGTGATACACATTACTGTTGTATTCCTAAAGACTGTGGCGGATTGTGGAAAAGTTCGAAAACTGATTTAACGTATGGAAAAAGAAACTTATTTTCAAGAATAGTTACATTTTTAGTTGCTTTGTCACTGTATAAATGTTGTATTTAGTTATCTCAGTCCATTCACCCAGGAGAACCATGAGAACTCTTGGGAAGAGGTCTTGAACATTAAGTAATATCGATGCTGATATTATAAAGTGTTTGTTGAAACCCAGAAAATATGAGATGCTGGGGCTTTTCTAGACCTCTACATTTGTCTACTTATCCGTGTTCCTTGCATCGATTTTAAGTTGTAGTTTAGTTAATTAGGCACTTTCTGTCACGAGGAAGGCATCATGACCAGAAAACAATTATTAATCTCCCGAAATTCAATGCAGGCCAGCCATAAAAAAAAAAAAAAACTGCCTCTACACGTAATATTGGCAACTTGTGTTTTAATCGCCCCAGCAGTTTAGCAGACACAGTTTCTTCTTTGAGCATAACTACTTGTGTTCATTGAGTAAGACATCTTGATGTCTTTCATATGGTTTAAATAGAAGGCAAAGTTTTCTACATCTTTTGAGAAAACAACATTTGCTGGGAGTTGCCCTGTTCAGCTTGATTTGCACATTGAGACAAGTGGCCACATAAATGATCATCACAAGTTTTTGCGTATTATGAGAATCGGTGTTTTGTCTAAACGTCGAAATATAGAATGCGAAAAATGATCTGCTGTATGTTCATTTATTTATGCTAACACTAGTAGAAACGATTAGCAGAATGTCATTAGTCTTTGCAACAAAAAAAAAAGGTAAGATTTAGTTATTGCTTTTAGAGCCGATTAGTTTAAAAAAAAAACAAGAAAGAAAGAAAATCACTAATAATTTCCATGAAGAAGTGTAAGACTGTTTCAAACCAAGTCAAACGATGCTCTCACCTGGCCGTGCATGTTCATGATGACCACCGTACTGGAGTGGTTACACACCACAAACTCCTCAGGCTTTTGGGGAAGAGGAATCACATTGTTGACTGGGACTTCTGACGTCATTGACTGGGATTTGAACGTGTGAATGCATTCGCAGGATTTTGTGCTCCAAATCTGAGAAGAAATATTTTCCAGCTTAACAGTTCTAGTCGGAAGTGTACAGGAACTCGTTTTTGGCATAAACACATTCGAACCAAACACACTTGAGTGAAATTTTTAAAACAAGAACTGGGTGCAAGTGTGAATTACTTGTTGGTTTTCTCTAATCCAACATGTATGAGCCTGTATGCACATAACTGTGCATACAGGCTCAGATATATAT
>NW_006799983.1:356023-400980 GCF_000485575.1 Poecilia formosa | reverse complement strand
CGGAGTAAATACCTCATGCAAGTCTGAGCATTAAATGTGAAAAGAAAGCTTTCAATTATAAAAGCATACACTGGTGCCTACCAGCTGGGACCCACCCAAGTGTGAAAACAACTTATTTCAGGACATCAGAGAAAACAACAGCTTTTCAGTAATGACAGGATCCAGAGAAATACCCTGTGATCTTTTTGTGATGTTTTTTTTGTTTTTTTAACTGATTAAGCTTTTACTCAAAAAAACATAAAATCACAAGACATTTACTAACATGTTACGTGACACAGATACACGTTTACGGTAGTATTATAACATAAGAGTTTGAAATTACACTAACTTTTAATGATTTTAATGATTAATCCTACTCTAATTCACTCTACATAGCATCTCAAAGTGTGTGTACAATCTCTTTCTCTGTTAATGCATAAACGTTACCCCTGTTTGGAATGCATTAGGAAACAGTATTTGGACAACACTAGCTAAAATCAAATATAACATTCTCAGAAATAAATGTATTGCTCTAAGTTACAAATTCCCTAAAATAATTAATTGACCGCCCTCACCCTAATGCAGGGTAACAACAATAATTACCAACACTCTGCTGTTCCTCGTGTGGGAAATGTCTTTAAAAGTTTCCAAAAATCTCAGTGGGAGGTGAGAGCAGAGGTGAAACTCAGAAAAGCAGGTTGACGTCCACATCCTCTGTGGAGAAACAGGTTTACAGAGAACAGTGAGTCTGACTGATATATAATAAACTGTCCATGTGTTGACAATTAGCTGGAGAGAGGATAGACATATAGGAACATTTGGTAAAATCTTCACCACACCCGTGATTAGACCACAATTAATAAGTCTAATATTCAAGCTCACAGTAAATTATACAGTTTCATAAGTGGTAATGCTCTCACCATCCTTGATGCCAAAGCAGGAGGTCCATTCTTTCAGGGTGACTTGTTTGTCCTTGTCAGCATCACACTCCTGGAAGAAGAGAGAGGTGCAGTGCTCCATCGGTACCAGGGGAGCCCGGAGTGGGGCCAGCTCTGAGTGGGACAGGGTCCTGCACAGAATGAGCAGCGGGTGGATTTTCATCACGCTGATCACATGTAGCTTAAGTAATCACATGTTTTTGTTGTTAATGTAACAAAAACGTTAACAACAAAAACTTGTTCTTTTCTTTTGGACACAGGAACAATGGCTCTCAGAAGTGTACGTCTATTTTGCATAGCTCAAGAGAAATACAAGCAATTTGTTAAAAGGACACAAAATGAGATGCATTCACCAATTTAAAATGTCAAAGGCAAATTATTTTTGAGTGAAAGAATAATGAGACCGTACGAAGAAGCATCTTTACCCATGACCAATAAAATTCAGCTTTTGCTTTAAATGTCATACCAAGATTGATAGTAATTTTGTTTAAATTGATCATCTTTTACTGTGAATTATTTAACAAAACAGATTCTTACTATACATAATGTTGTGATTATTTAATCAATTCAATTTGAAATAAAGACAAATATTTATTTGGACTAAAGAAACAAATACTACAGATTTATTTTTTTCTTTATTTCTAAACCCAAAATTTAATTTCACATCTGGAAACATTTGTCCCAATTAGCTGTGAGTGAAGCACGGATGGTGAAAATGTACCTGTCAGAAGGATGCTTGTCCAGCTGAGCAAACTGCCAGTGAACCGGATAGATGTACATGTTGTAGTTCTTTTCAAAGTCCTGCGCAAGGAGCTCGACAGAGTGATTGCCAGCGTGAAGACGCCTCTCGTTTTCAAAAATCTTCTTCACCTTCAATAAAGAAACACAAAACAGATCACTTGCAAACAAACAACAACAAATCTACAGCTGATGTTTCTCACAAAAAATAAAAAAAGTCAAAGTCAATTAAAAACAACACAGGTCTGAATCAGGTGAAGGTTTTCAATTATTTTTCAAGGTCTTGCTATGGCCTGTTGACATTGTTAATACCTGCAATATCCTAGTAAGGGGCAAGAAAAGCCAAAGTGTGGTAGTAAATAACTTATTTTTTTACAAAGAAAATTCTGGTCTAAAATGAAAAGAATGGATACATTCAAGCTCAAAAAGAGAAGAACAAGCTTCCATTACAGTAATGTTGCGTGTCTCACTCTGAAACGCTGTTTTGGGGTGAGGAAGCCCGGGGAAACGGAGTCATGCTCATAGAGCTGCAGAAGCACGTTTTTCAGCCAATCTCTCATTCGCAGAGGAAACTGGACCAGTTCATTCTTCACACACTGAGGAATTACTGAGAGAAGGAGGACACAAAACAAACAGTTCGATACAGTCAAAGGTTCGCCCCCGCCAACAGTTTTCTTCAACAAAGACCTGCCTAGTTCTCACGTTTGCATGGGCCAGTGTAGTCCAGGTGAAGCTTGTAGCCTCTCTTTGTGCCCTCCAAGTTACACTTCGTAGCAAAAAGCTCACACGACGTGTCGTATGTTTTGTTATCTGTCCCACAAACCTGAACGGACATAAAGACCTTTTAATGATGAGGCTGTCCAGTTGAATCAGTAGTACTTTGCACACACTTACATGTTCAAATGTATTTGTGCTGCCTGGGCACTCTAATGGGTCTTGACACACACATCCAGGTTTACCATCCGTATCCGGTTTACATGTTTTTCCTCGCTTGCACCAAAAATTGTCACATGGATCTAGAAGAAAATGCAAAGACTCCATTTGTTTACCATACATCAGATTTACAACAAAGTGGCTTGTTTTATGGCTGGTTCTTCTTGTGGAAACCAGTGAGTACTCACTGCCTGCATCACCTACATTCCTCTATCATTAGAGCTGGTACAGTCATTAATTTCATGCCCATCTGCCTGATTCACTCCTTAAGCTATGGAGCGCCATATTAATCCTGCAGAACTTTGTTTTGGCAGTGACTGTGAAGCCATGCAGGCACTATTCATGCGGAAGTGGGACCAAAGTGGTCCAGTCAGCAGATTCCCCTGTGAGACTGTTGGGATAGGGCATTAGTCACCGGGTGGTGAACACTGCTGGTCAGAGACCATGGAGGACATTTTAGTCCCAAGGATAAACACTGTTCATTTTATCTTCCATCATGATATATTTTAGTTTTAAAGTTTCCATTTAAAAGTAACTCAACTAAGTTTGTATATTGGTTAGGGTTAGGTTTAGGTTTAGGTATAGGGTTAGGTTTTTCTTCATTTTTGTACTAAATGTCTAGTCATATGTTTACATTTAGATCCACTAATATATGATTCTCATAGGCCTCTTTTTTGTTTCTTCACCAATTAAAACACCACTGAGTATATTTCGGTACGACCCTCTCTTCCCGTTCCAACCTATTAGGTAATGGCCACAAAATGGAGTCAGCTGGCATTATTCACTGATTTAAAATTGCATCATTTAAGCTGTTTATATCAGTTTGATACAGAACCACTTGGGGTAAAATATGTGATCCATATGGACCTCAAATGTGTTGTGCTACTATAGTCTTGCCACCAGGGGTTGCATTGGTCAACTCAAGTTGGTCTGATCTGAGAAGCCTATTATGAGAACACATCTGGTCTGAGCCAAATCCGTATGTGGTCCGTATGAATGTGCTCAACGGGAAATACTATTTCTTACTTCTAGAAACTTAGTTGTGACTAACATCAAATGAACATCATGCTTTTTTTTTTCTCTCTTTTTATGACAAATAATAAAGCATTAAACACAAACCTGGTGGAGTTTGTGAAAGATGTATGTTGCCACTCGAAAAGGACCTGGACCGAGGATACAGATCCACTGAGGCTCTGATCTGCACAGGATTCACCCCCACTAAGGGACCCTAGAGAAAATGACACGTAAATAAAAAAGTAATCGTAACGCTATCTATGATAGCATCATGTTGGGAAATAACACAGCATTGACAAGTCACTTTTGATGACAATATAATGGGCAGATTGCTTAAGTCTTTCACTTCCTTATCTTTTAAAACCTTGATATGGTAATGCTACCCAATTGTTTTCCTCATGAATCCTCACTACTGATTGGATCAGAAAGAGGGTTCTATTAACTTTATGTGTATAGCTGTATTATGTTCTTAACCACACTTTTTGTTGAATTTGCTTTTTTATAACTTATAAACTCTTTTTTTTTAACTTGTGCCTTATTGAATAGAAAACATTGGTTAGCGACCTTAGGGCCAGTAAATTTGCAAATACTTTTACCCATTTTCCGTTCCGTTTCCTCTTAGCTTTGTGAACGACGTTCTCAGTGCTGCTGCCCTCAGACTCCTCACTGTCCAGTCGGCCCTGGTCTTGTATAGGATGTGTTTCATTCCTTTGTGGAGAGTGCTTCCTGGGTCTCTTGTTTTTCTTCTGCTTCCTTGTCTTTCTCTTAGAGAAAGCTCCACTGTCACTCTCGTCCTTCCCCTCTTCCTTTTCAGACCTCCGCAGACCAGAAATAAGCCCAACGCTGCTCTGAAACTCTTGACGGTCCACAGTCTCCTCTGGTTTGTCCGTAACAGCGTGTTTTTCTTTTGATTTGGTCGATGAATCCTTGCTCTGATCAGTCATTTCTTCCCGGTCTCCTGCTTCAGGGGATGGCATGTATTGCATGAGAAGTTCTTTCTCACCCATCTCTTTCTTGGTGTCTTGAAGATCCCTTTTTGATGAAGACTCTTGGTTTTCAGTCGATGGGTAGAGATCTTCTGATTCCACCTGAGCAGGTATTAATATTCCACTATCAGCAGCATAATCAAGAGTCATTGGAAGTTCTGACTCTGTGCTGCTCTCTGTTTCCTCCAGCAAGCCCACCTGACCACTTCGTTCAGTTAGCTTGATTGCAGGTTTTTCAGCCTTTGCCTTCGCTTTGGCCTCTTTTTCCTCACTGTCGTCTTTCGTTTTTGCCACATGTTTGATCATTTTCACTGCTTCTGAACTGTCGTTAGCCTTCTTTTCGTCCATCATTGTTACCTCGTCTTCTGTTTCATCTGCTTCTTCATCTTCTGCTCCCTCCGTCAAAAGACCTACCAGTTCTTCTTCGCTCAAAAGCACTGCTGTGAGTTTCTCTATTTCTTCGTCCACTTCTTCACCCTCTTTGTTGGGATTAGTATCATACCCAGAGCTCACTTCCTCAACTTCCGGTTCCTGACTGCCAGTTTCAATGGTGGCCAAAGTGGGAGAGACCTGTGGCCTGTTGCCCTCCATCGTGATGACATCCTTAACCAGGAGAGTGAAGAAAGCATTCAATTTACAGAGCTTTGCAAACATATTCGTGCCGTTTTCAGTTGTTCACAATTTATGATGTTACAACTACTAACTTGTATATTTTAGTATGATAAAAATTATATTAACCAAAACAAAGTAGACTATTAAAAATCTAATGTATGGCATGCATTTATATTCAGCTCTTTTACTCTGATAATCCTGAATACAATCCAGCTGAACATTTACCAAGAACACTGCCGTGTCAAAATATCTGACCGATGTATGAGAGTTTACCTTTTCTGTACCCGAGTGTGACGACTCCCCCATTCCATGGTGTTTTTCACGAGATTTACATTTCACCTATTCATAACAGGAATATTGATAATTCATCCCAAAATGAGCATGCATTTTATCTTCATGCTATATTTAAAAAAAAAAACAAAAACAAAAACAAAACGTGTCACTTGATAAAGAAAGGGGTGTAATACTTTGCTACTCACAGATGGAGCAAACGTTGCACCTAGAAAGAAAATGAATATCAAGGAGACCCTCATATCTGAAATGTCACAAGGAGTGGAAACTGTTAGTCAAAGAGACAAATCGAAATTGACAGCAAAGCTGACTTTCCACAAGACTTCAACTTGTATTGTTTTTTTTTTTTGTCTTTTTTTTCCCGGCTAAAACAGAATGCTGCATATGTATGCAGCCAGGAACTTGGTACTCTACTGTTGTCACAGTTACTGGCCTCATACACAGGCCTCACTCTCAAAAGTCACATTCAGGGGTAAAGTAAACATCAGAAGCTACCAGACTGGAAAACGTCGACTAAATCCACAAAGTGAGTGCCAGGACGGAAACAATACAGACATCAGTGGATCTGTCCAGTGGAATTAAAGCTTTGTGACTGAGTGAAATAAGCCTGACACATGGAAAAGCAACAGGGGTATGTGTGTGAAAATGCACTGAATGTATGGAAACTCTACGTATATAGTAAACAAAAATACACCTCACATTATTTCAATATGTACATGGTCTTTCTTGAAACTATTCAATATAATATATGTCATTGTAATTTGTGGGAAATCTGTGCATAACTCCATGTATGTAACTTTTTCTTTTACTTTAATATCAACAGTTTTTTAGTAAATTACAATATTAATAGTGCATCAGCTGTGCTGTCATGCACAAAAGCAATACCACAAGATGTGACTTTCAGTGGCATAGCAAAGTCCAGCAACCTTTCTTAAACGAGGTAACATTTTAACCAGACCAGAGGCATTGAAAACATCATTCAGCAGTTTCACTTAATGTTTTTTAATACCTTCTTTTTCCACGCACCTTTAGCCTGCTTTGAAGAAAAGAATCACAGATACTTGCAAATCGGTTTTACCTGCTTTTTGCTGGAGCAAGGAAAATGAGAGTCCTGAAAAAACACCAGAACGTGCTGATGTTGAACCCGTGAAGCTGTCCTTTTGTATGCAATGCTGCACTCACTGACCGCTCAAGCTGAAATGAACACAGGAGTTGGGGTTTTTTTAAGGTCTGGGATGCCACTGCTTTGGGAGGGTCTTTGGGCTGCACAAAGGGTAACATGGAGGCATCCAAAACTGAACTTAAGCTTTGTCAACTGCCTAAAAAAAAACAAAACATAATTTTCTCCAAAGCACAAGAAGTTTAAAAGCTGTTTATTGGTGTTTGCATTTCACCTGTAGCACCTAGGCACATTAAGTAATTTAATGGCCAAGATCTCATCTCGGACCAAAGTGTATGTATGTTGTTTCATCTGTCAGTGTTCCTGCTGCTGGAAGTTTTTATATTTTGTTACATTAAAACCACAAACATCAATATATTTATGCTAATTTTATGCTTAGTGGTGCAAAGTACTCAATATCCATCCATCCATCCATCCATCCATCCATCCATCCATCCATCCATCCATCCATCCATCCATCCATCCATCCATCCATTTCTGATTCCTACTTGTTCTTATAAGACTACGTGGAAGATTATGTTCATGCACAGTGTCCAATCAATCCTCAGTGAGCTCAAGGTGGTTTACAAAGAAGAATGGGGAAATAAATCAGTGTTATATTAGCACTAGTTTATGTTGGTTTGTTACAAAAATAATAAAATACCAATAAAATACATGGAAGTTTCCCACTGTAAAATGAGGGAGCAAGATAAAGTTCATCTGGTCTAGATTCTTTTGACAGAATTCAGTCGAACAATGCAAATATTGGCCACTAGATGTCACTGCATACCAAGACTGAACTCCTGAAGGGTATTAAGCAACATTGACAGATGATGGAAAACAGGATGGAAATAATCTTTAAAACCATTCCCAGACCAGAACCTACAGGTACAACTATTGTGTTGAGCATTTGTTTAGAGAATAAGCCTCAGATGGCCAAGTGGGTTTGTGTGTGGTTTAGAAAAAGCTGCTTTACGCAAACAATTTAACACCTTCATCTAATGCTGGGTTATTACAGCCTGAAAGAGCAGGGAATCACTGTTGGGGATAAAAGAGCGTACAGGCGCTCTTTTATCCCCAACTGTTACACCCAGTCTGTGACTGGGTGTAACAGACTATACAGAACACTTTCATGGTGAAAATAGGTGGAAACATGAATGACAAAAATGGTATTCTTACAAATTTGTTATGCATATCTGATTTGTCTAGCCTGTACACTGCTTTGAAGAAAACTAAGTATATAGTATGCTAAATTTATTCTATGATCATTATTTTGTGGTTTATCTCTATATGTGTTACTTAGTTTCCCATTGTAATATTTTTAAGTGTGTTTTCCACTTCTTTACACCTCCTCCTTATTTGCATATCATCAACTGTTTTCGATTCAGCTGAGTTTCTTAGTTAAAAGTGGCTTGGCTATTTTTCTCAGTGAACTAATTTAGACTATGTTTCTTGGAAAATTTTCAAGTACAGTACCTTTTATTTTTGACCTCTCATCATGCACTATCTTCAGATTTATGCTTCTGTCCACAGCAACTGCATAGCATCAATTACTGTAGGGCTTTTAACACAAACAAGTCTAAGTTTTAGAAAACAGTTTGTCCAGCATATTTTTACTTGTTATTTCTTCCACTGATTGTATTTTTACATAAAATGTATATAATATCAGTGAACACCTTTTGTGTTTTCTAAGTTTTCTCCCAGCATTTGTCACCATTTATGACATATCCATAACAAAATGAATTTGATAAAACAAGTCACTGCAACAGGCTGTGGGTTTCTTGCCTACTGATGACACTTCAGCATACAAAAGGGTTACAAAACATTTTTAATTTTTATTTTCAATTAAATCTTAATTTTGCCCTTTTTAATTACATTTACAGAAGTTCACAAGGAATGTATAGCAGACATTCCTGTACTGGCCAGTCTTTAAATCTGAAATGGAGAGATGGATGAATACACCTTTTAGAGAATGAGGCAAGGAATAAGCTTCTCCCATAAGGCGGCTAGACTCACCCTTAGAGATGAAGGGTGAGGGGTCAGGTTAGGTAGCTTAAGTATCTGATTAGGGTTCTCCCAAAACAACTTCTCTTTGGGGATCTTCTGGGATTGAAGGATGAAATTGAGGGTAACATGGTCCTGGAGAGTCTCTGCTAGACTCATTATCCGCAAATCAGAAATGGATGAATGGAATGTGGGATCAATTTTACTCAAAGAAAACTTAAATTCTACATTTTCCAAACATTTTCACGCTGCGTTAGAACCCTGAATACAGTAACATAAAAAAATGTATCCAAACACTGATCTTTGTGGAGCTCCAAAACTTCAGAAATAAAATCTTTACTATTAAAACGTTGCTCAGTACGTTGCAAACTGCTGCACAAGTTGGCTATATCAACACAGGATCATTTTCAAAATGCATAACAGATCTAACATCATTTACACATGCAGTATCCGTTTTGATTTGCTAAAACGTTCACACTGATAATCTTTTAAAATGAAATTTACACAAAGCAGTTTTAAGATAAAATACTAATTTTCATCTCTTCCATTAGTTTCAGCAACTAATGGAAGAACGTTGATTGTGCGGTAATGGGTGTTCATACTTACAAAGATGGAAATCCCTCACATATATATATGCACATAAGCGAAGGATCCTGTTTATCAAACAAGATCAAATTAAACACAGAGTCCCAGTAATAAAGCACATATAGGCTTATTATTTGCACTCACTGCACTAGGTGTGCAGTTGAATAGGATGGCACAGGATTAAAACTGTCACCTTGGAGTGAACAGACATTGCTGACGGTCTGTGTGCCACAACATGCATCAATCAATCTCCACCCCGCTCCTGCCCGGTGGTTTTAGTGGTTTGCTCCAGACTGGTGAACATCCAGGCTAATTGCAGGTTTCATCCTCTCAAAAGAAATCCAAGCGTGGAGTTAAACATGGAATTTTGTTCACTTATTTTTGGACTAGCCATATAAGGACATCCTGGAAGTAATTATGAGCCTGGGGGGAGAAAAAAAAATAGAAGGGCTTCCATTAGGACTCTGAACTGTAGATGCATTATTTTGAAGAATGAGTTATATTTAATAGTACATACTCTGCCCTGTGTACTGGTTATATATTTTAGTCCTAACAAAGTGCCTGACTTCTGGCAAGGCTTTAATCCTCCTCATAATTTTGTTCACTGATACAATCAATAAAGTAAACACAAAAATGGTGCTTTCTTGTGAATTATCCAGTTAGCTACATGTAGCCTGCGCTTTTCCTCTACCTTGTGATTTATTATGCCAAAATAATCAAAACTTCAGCTGGAAAATTCACCGGAAACAAGCATTTGCTGCGCTGAGCTGCTTGTCCCACTTTCTCTCTCAGTGGGTGAGTTTGTTTTTCCTGCAGACCACAAACCTATGGTTTGGTAGGCTAAATTACATTTCTCTTTAGACATGAGAGGGGGCGGAGGAAATTTATGAGAGTGAATGTGTGTTTCTTTGGCCCTGCAATCATCATCATCATCATCATCATGCCAGTCTGAGTTTGTTTTGAGCTCATTTTCTGGAACAAATACACCTTCGTGTGTCTGCTACACACACACACACACACAGAGAGAGAGAGAGAGAGAGAGAGAGAGACCCGGAAGGAAGTGATGCAATCAGCCCAATTGAGGATTCATATATACGGTGGTGTTTTGGGGTGTTGTAGCATTTCCATACATCGTGCATCAACTACCAACTTTGGTACGGAGCTCTGAACAGGCATTGGATTTTACTTAGTGCCGTCGTCTTTGTTATACCTGAATCGCTGCTGAACTCTCCTACACAGACTGAATCTGAGGTATAAAAATTTAATTGATCTTCAATTTACTGGCATTATTTTTCACTTTGTGCTTTCTTTTGATTTCTGGTCATTTCTGATATCTGTGCACTTGTTTCTTGGTCAGACTTGGTTCTGTCTCAAACATGTTTTGAAGTCAATGCTGTTGAGCTCACATTTAGATTTGCAGATTCAAGATATTAGTTTATTATTTCTTACTTGCTATGTTAAGGCTTGCCAGTAAATTAAAATGCAATGGATTGGAACTGAATCTATCTTTTTAGCTCAACAGAGCATGCAGGAATGGCTTCCTTGGTGAACCGGGGAGGAATTGGTGATAGGGATAAACACTGACTTATTACTGTAACCTTTGTGTTCTTCTGTTGCAGAATGAAGCTTATCATTATAACATGTTGCCTTATTGGAGCAGCTTTTGCTAACCCAGTAAGTATGAAGCTCATTAAAAAGTCTAAACTCTTGAAACAGGCCAACATTTATCAACTTAGTGATTTGCTTTCAGTTTTTAAAAAAAAAAAATATTATATATCGTGTCAAAAAAAGTGAAAAAAGAGAGACGAGATATTCTGAGATATCAACTAAGTGAAAAAAACAGGAACCTTCTGAATGCCCAAGTGTATGATGATGTCCCTCTTTGTTTTTTTTTTGTTTTGTTTTTTTTGTTTGTTTTTTCTTTTACAGATTTTACACAACATTTTGGTATCAACTGAGTCTGAATCAAACTCTGTAAGTAATATTTCCACCCTTCTCCCTGAACTTAATTACCCTGAACCCTCAACCTCCCCAGAGGTGCTTGACTGTTTTTTACTACTAAATGTAAATGTTAATGCAGTTGGAATCGTTCCTCCTAAGTAGCTGCTTGCACAGTTGCTATTTAGGAGCAACTGTGCTGAGGGGCAAAGTGGCTCCTGATGTAAAAATAATAAAACTTTATCTATAGCTTATTAAATGCAAGAAAAGCAGCAATAATACCAGTTAATCTTTGCTTAAAAAAAGGCTAAAACCCTTTATTCATGCTCTGTCAGTAAACTGAGAGGAATCATCAGAATCACTCTCTGCATCAAGAGAGGCAGCTCATAAAAGAGATAGAAAACGCTATATACTCCAATATTAAACTCAGGTTTTAACCGAGTTGCGCTGATTCAGACTTCTGAGTGTGTGAGATATAAAGGATGTTTTCTGAAGAACATCCTTTGGGAAATAATGGCATGAATTTTACACTGATGAATTTAACACCTTCGGGTGGCATTCATCAATAAAAAAGGCAACTGACTCGTATTTAAAGAAACCTAAGATAAAAATATGTAAGATTGGGCAGTAATTAAAAATGTTTCCTTTGTAAATATATGTAGCTTACATAATGTCCTGAAATATCTGACATCTTGAGTTTCCAATTATTCAAATGAGGGTAAATGAGTTTGGGATGACTGAAAATATAATGCTGCAAAATTAGACCTTGAATATACTCAGCACTCTCCCGTCATTAAGCTCCACCCACAAAATCCAGGGTGATACTAAAAATACTTTTTCCACTTTTGAGAACCCTCTTCATGCCTAAAAAAGCATCCTGAAGCAGGAATACTTTTCCATGCACACATTTAACCAGAATTGTGTGTTAACGGTGCTGTGAACAACTTATCTTAATGGGCATAAAGATGCTTCTTTGACAGAGTCAGCGGGGAGCCTAACAATAGGTGTGGTACAGACCTCAAGACAATTCCCACTGCTGACATTATATTGTTTACAAGGATACATATCTGTCTCCACGCATTTATGCAGCAATAGCTCTGCCTGAGCTTGTCAAGAAGGAGGTTTTTAATGAATGTTTTGGTTGTTGATATTGCAGTCATGATGTGTAATTAAATCTAATTAAAACTACTGGGGTGTGTGCTCATATAGGTTTCTTCCTCTTTTTTTTTTTTCTTTTCCAGACTGAAAGTTTGTCAGTTTTAGAATCTTCTGAAAATAACACATCAGAGCTTCAGGTAAATATATATATATGTATTTTATATACTTGTATAAGTTCACAAAAAACATTGTCACATTTTAGTTAAATGTGACTGTCTGTTTTTGCTCTTTGGGATACAGAGCTCTGAGGAAAACACCTCCAACCAGGTGAGACATTTTGAAATTCAGAATTGTGCTTGATCCATGAAGAAAGTATATTTTGGATAATTGATGCCACATAACTCTAAAACATTTTTGAAATGATGTGCTATAAATGTGTCCTTTTATTTGTCAACAGAGTTCAGAATCTGAATCAGTAGAATCCACTTCAGAGGACAAGGTGTGTTGGTCAATCATTCATATTCACTGTCATCCATTTCCTCGACGTTGTTTATGTTTCATACATTTAGAGTTAAAAGAAAAGTGCATACCTCAAATCTTGGTAAATGAGCCAGAGAAACAACAAATGAAACTATATAAAGAATCTCGCAAAAGATTTCAAACAACGTACATTTTGTCAGGGTTTTTTTCTTTCTTTCTTTTTTCTGATTTGATGTGACAGACAAATAAAAAGCAGGGCATTATTGTGTGTGTTTCTTTTGAACCACACAACTTTAAACTTCTCCATAACTTTATTCCTCATTTATCGGTGTGCTCCTTGTCATGCATAATACAGTTTGCTAACCAACACCCACAGCCTTCACAAAACAGCTCTGAGAGTAAGTTACTCACTGGTCTGTGCTATTTACTGTTTAAGTGCATAATGAAGGCTGTTTGGTTGCACAAAATTTTATTTTGGGGTATGAAAAGCTAGGGGACAATGGAGGAGAATGGCAATAACTCTTTCCATAATTTTTCTTCCATTGGATAATTATGTCCTAGTTTATGTTAATCTATCACATCAAAGCCAAAAAAAATACATTGAAGTTTTTTGAATGTAACAAAATATAAAGAAGTTCAAGGAATACTTTTGCAAGACACTGCGATTCATAGAAACACAATGAAACACAAATATGATGTCAGTTTTGCAGCATTGCTATAAAACTTTGTGCTGACTGCCTAAAACTGTGTCTTCAAAAACAGACGTCAGAGGAGAGCGACAGTCAGTCGGATGAGAGCGACGGGGTAAGGGACAAAGAAAAATGGTCGCTCACTAAATCTTCTCCATAGCTGTCAATGACTCATACATTTCATAATCTCTGCTCAGATGGACTCCATGGCTGAAACCAAAGACAACAGCATGGGCAGCGAGGAGAATGTTCGGAAGGTTGTAGGAAACATATTTTATGTTCTTGATTTTAAACTAAACCATAATTGCACCGATGTAAACCTGGGCTTCCTTTAAACCCTGCAACAGAGTTGGGTGAGAGTGTTCCCAAGTATCATCGAAGGAGCGAGTGGAGAAGACAACACAAGCACAGAGGTCACAGGTCACCCAGGTCTCCTGGACAATGAGCTGAGCGGTAAACGGCCAACTCACACCATGAAAGTTCAGATCCGCACCAAGCAACCTCTGCTGGGACAGTCCACCGACGGCAGCGACACCACCAGCGACAGCGCAGACGCCAGTGACAGCAGCGATGTTTCAGCTGCTGCGAGCGACAGCACTGACAGCAGCAGCAGCAGTGAAAGCCAGGAGAGCCAGGAGACAAGCGACAGCAACGACAGCAGCACTGCCAGCAAGAGCACGGAAGACAGCAACGCCAGTGACAGCGCCGAGCTGGAACAAGTCAGGGCCAAAAACTGTGTGAATAGTACGCAGAGCTGTGAAAGTGAGGAGTACTTTCTGCAGAGTATAGGAGATGATGCTCATTCGCCAGGTGAGCACCTGCTGGTGCCGGACGAGGATGAGAGGGAACTGAGGCTCAGAAGATGATGAAATGCAACCTCTGTGATTGTCATATCAGAGTTTTATTTAATGACCAGCTTAAAGACTAACGAATGTTCAACTCTGAACATTGATTCTGCTATAATGCGACCTGATTCACTAAGTGTAAAAAAATAAAAATAAAAATACTGTGGTAATATAACCTACACATATACTTTGCTTTGATAACATGTGAGAAATAAAATGAATATAACCATTGTATTCAGCACTGTTGTGCTGGCAATTAGACCTGCACTCTATTACACTTACACAGAGACGATGTATCAGTGCACAGGATCTTGCATTTATTGAAATAGAGATCTTTTTTGTCCATTAGTCAAGAAATTCAGAAAATATGCTACAATGTTTTTGTCTAATAAATTCTTTAGGAACATACTGTATTGTTTTCACTTATTTACATGCAAAACAATGGCTGCTAAAAGAAAACTGTGCTAAGCTTTGTGATAAAGCTTTCATGTAGCCGCATAAAAAGACTATTCTACAGGTCATTGCAAAGGTTTTGATATCCCTTGAATATTTTTACAATAGCCACAAACTTCAATTTATCTGACTTAAAATATATGTCACTGGGCAACACATATCAATGGATCATTTTGAAGTAAAATGAAATGAGATCTGGGTATGTCTCTTTAATTTGTCTTAAAGACAATCTGAAAAGTGTGACATCCATTTGCACTTAGCTCCACCGCAGTGAAGTTAGTTTCAGGTGTGTTTAGAGCTGTAGTCCAGCTGGAAGGTGACCCTTCAGCCCAGCCCCATATCTGTTGCAACCTAAACGGTTTTCTACCAGCTGTATCTCGTATCATCTCTCTCTGTACCAACTTCGAGATCCCACGGCATTAAGCTACTTAAATATATATTTGAGAACGACAACACATGGCCGGTTAGCTCAGTTGGTTAGAGCGTGGTGCTAATAACGCCAAGGTCGCGGGTTCGATCCCCGTACGGGCCAGCCACAACTTTTCCTTTTTTAAAATGCATCTTCTCATTTTTATTTATGCTGAATTCACAGAGTGACGCAATGGTCAAAGAAACTTCAGAAACTTCTGGCTACGGTCTGTACCATTTTTCCCTGAAACTGCTGTTTGGAAATATTACCACTAGAGGGCGACAATGGCACGTTTATTCTGTTTCCCTTTGAAACGGGAATGTAGCTGTCTTGCTCAACTAGATCCTAAATTTAGAATAATATTTCAAGAAATTATGTATGTAAATGCGAGTTTAGGGATAGTGTTATTTTGACTTCTTAATTCAGTTATATTCTTTAGCAAAGTTCTGTTCACTCTCCAATCAAGTAGTCGTCTGGGATTAAAAACCCACTTCAATCCACAGCACCTCCAAAACAGGATTAAGCACATAAAGATAGAATCATTAGTTATAATAGTAAGAAAAATAAAGCTCCAGTATGTGATCATTACTTACAGTTAAGGCTAAATTATCCTATTGGATTAAACTTGGTGAGTAAGTAGTCAAATTGGAAATCACTCAATTTTTGTGATGGCTGTAAAGTAAATAAGTGAAGTAAGGCCAAATTGTACTGAATGTGTATGCATTTGCATACATTCTGAATATTAATAAAGCACCTCTTAATAGTTCTATCATTATCTGATATTAAATGTAATTTTTAAAAGCACAGCATATACTTTTTTAGATTTTCAGTGAAAAACAGCAAGTTAACTATGTACCTAAACCATTTTAAATGGTCAGAACTTAAGTATGGCATAAAATTGTTTTCTTTCAGAATATAATAAAGGAGTTGAAGAAAAGTGTATAGTTTCTAGAAAACATTTATTGCATCAGAATGAGGAACTAAACCTATTTGAAATTGAAGTGTACAAACAAATATAAAGTTAGAGTGGATCAACATTTGACTTAGGACTGACAAATGCACTCTGGACAAGCATATCGACGTTGACATTTTCAAAAATGTACAAAACAAGTGACAAGTTTTCAACTTGCATAATTACAACACTTAACGCAAAACAACATTTTAGAAAAATATGCTAAACACCATTAAACGTGTTTACATCTCTGTTAAGGTCACATAATTATCTGGGAAAGTGAGATTTCAAGTGTTCCTTCAGAGAAGGTATTGTAAGAAGCTCTTTGTGGCACACATGGCAGCAGAGAGGTAGTTTCAACAATTCACTGGAACCTTCTTTAACAGTGACTTTTCCACTTGCTTCAAGCATCTGAATAACATCTGTTGGGGAAAAAAAAAACAGATTACGCATTCTTTGAAATACTGTAGTTATGCTATTAAATACAGTGAAATACGCAGAAAATGGTAACAGACATAAATGTAGTCCCACCATCAGAATCGATGAAGTATTCTGTTGTAAAAGAGTTCCAGTGCTTCTTGTTCTTCAAGCAGGGAGAGTCAAAGTCCTGGCTGATTACATGGAGGTGGATGTGACTGTAAAAGTAAATAAGTATGTCTTTATCTGTGCGATCAGATCAAGCATTAACATAAATATCCTTTGTGAACATGAACAAGTTGGTCTTTTCATGACCAACATGAAATATATATATTTTCTTGATATAATAAACTAAAAAGACATTAAAAGATTTAAAAAAATGCAAGTGTAGAAACAGAACACTGTTTGGAAAGGTGGAGAGACATGCTGTATTCCAGTAGATGTTACAAGTTTATTTGAAAATATGAAGCCAATATCATGTAAGTTAACAGCTAATGACTGAAAAAAAAACAGTCATTAGCTGTTCAGGTTTTTACTAACAACAGTCACATTGCCAGCCAGGTAACAGCAGTAATAAAACAGCCTTTGCCTTACCTCATACTTGGGATAGCGTGGTAACCTGACCGGAACCGCAGTGTGCTGGCATCTGGGCATTGCTGGATCATGCGGTCAGCAACCTGCTGCATGTGTCTCAGAAGATCACAGTGCTCTCCACGTAAAGCCTTCAGGCTGGGAATCGACTGCCATGGAAGGACTAACCAGTGGTAGCGAGCTTTGGGGTATTTGTCTGTAATCACAACAACCTTATCATCCTTGTAAACCTGAAAAGTAGAAAAAGGTTCACATCAGTGTACAAATTAGGCTGTGGGGAGAGCATGACAGAGGTTTTACATCATTTTGTAAGGCACCGACCTGCATCTGAGGGTCTTGCATTGAAGTCTTCAGACCTTGGCTCCAATGTCCGACATTTTCCTACAACAGATGAGGAATCAACATTTTTCAAATTGTTAGATGTTCAGCAGACTGCAACACAATCAAAATAATAATAAAACAAGCATCTTAAGCACAGGGACATATTTTTCCTCACACTTTTTTGTGTGTTTTCTCCATGACACACTGATGGAGAGCCATTTGTTTTCTGTTTTGGAGCTTTTAGAGTTTGAACATTTTTCTGGCTGTCACTGTTCTCCGATGTTTGCTCTCTTGGACTTTTGATGCTGCTGTGGTGCCCAGTGAGATCTTCTTTGAACTGTATGGTGTACGGGTAAAGTTGATTGACAACATGGAGCTTCTGTCCAGGTTTTATTCTGACCTCATTGCCTTTCCCCACCACCACACAGTCTACTGAGGTGGGGTTTAAGCCCAGCTTTAAAAAAGAAAAAAAGTCATGAAAGTCAGAATTAGTTCATAAGCAGTAAAGAAATTTTAATCCAAAAAATGCTTCAGCAAAAGTGATTCATCAAAATTTTGCAGTCTTACCTGCTTAACTTTGACATAACCTTTGTTGCACTCAGCTTTCAGTTCAACTGGGAAGGAAGGGATAGCGGTCATTTAGGCAAAGCTCAATTAGAGAAAGTGTTTTTACATTATTATCACTATACCTTCACAAAACATAATATAGGTGCTGGTCATTTTCCCCAGTCACATTTTGTACTTTTTCTACTTGACTTGAAAAATATACAAAGGAGCCATTTTCTACAGAACATTTAAAACCCACCTTGACAGTGGATAATTGTTGGGAGATTATGTCTAATCCAATTCCAGTCCACTTTAATGAAATAGTTATGTGACTCCAACTCCAGCAAAAAGTTGTTTAAAGTTATTAGAGATTATGACTCTTGATAGAACCAAAATATAAATACAGCAATCCCTAAAACAGAGTCACACTCCTCCCTAAAAAGGTAGGAGTAAAAAGGTCCTCCCTTTTTAGGGAGGATCTTTTTAGGTCTTTTCACCTTAACATGTGAAATGCATGAGAGCCAATAGACATAAATAAAGGAAACAACATTTTCTTAAAAATATTTCCACCACCATCCATTTGCCTGTTGCCCACTATGCTCTTATAGGATTTTATCACTGACCCAAGAACCTGGCAGTGATTGTTACTAGTTTTGCACAACTTTTTATTATACTAAATATAGCAACACCAACATTTTTATAATTTCATCGAGTAAGTAGCATTCTAAAAGTAATGTAAAAAAGCAGTATGTATTAGATTAGGTTAGCATACTCATGTTAGCATACAAACTGATGTTGGGTACCTTGCTGCCGAGAGCATTTCTTGTCTTTAATTGTCGTTTCTGGACCTCGCCCAACAACAACCGCACGTAAATGAGGTAACTGGATTGGTTTATGGGTACCCTCTTCACTGACAAGCCAGCAAATAGGCATTTTATAATTTTTAAAATCTTTTTTACCATTAGCAAGATATCCCTTGCAGTCCCCGCTTGGTGATGACTGGACAAACGTCTCGCGAGATTATAACGTGAACGGGGCTGGTGTGTTTTCGCTTGGCACGCGGGTCAGAAGATTCTGGAAGAAAGGCTTTCTGTGGGGCTGCTGCTTGTTGTCTTCATTTAAGGTTGGAAAACAGTTATTATCACACGTTTTATTTCTGTCACTGTCAGCTGTGCTTAGCTTGGCCAAAGGCTAGAGGGTCATCCTACCTAGCAGTTTAGATTTGACCTGGTCAAGTAGCTAAATTAGCTACGAAGGGCCTCATCAGTTTCAGTTTATGTGCCGATCCAACCAGCGGTTTAACCTGCGATTGTGTGGAAGGTAATATTCAGGCACATTAAGTCTTATACAATCGTAAAAAAAAAAACAATTGTAATTGCCCAGGAATCCTTCTAAAAAAAATCCAGCTGTATTATATCTAGGAAATACTCAAAACTAGTTTCACCAATGTTGTTATTATGAATCGAAACTTAAACCTTAATTGGCACCCATATTCAACCTAAAGACTAGAGACCAGTGTGGTAAAAATCGCTTAACGCGAAACATGTGACGTTTGTTGATTTATGAATACAACGACCAATATCTACCAAATCATTCATGAATGAATTCTGTCATAAACAAACGCTTGCCAAAATACAAAAAAGGAAATCAATTTGTTGTTGAGATTATTTGCGTTGTGTTGTAAAATAAAATAAAAAACCTAAGGAGGACTTCAAGTATGCAAACGTTAAGTTACGGCATTTTAAGGCTAAAATTCCCTGAAACATTACCAAGAAAAGGCTTAATTTCTAACTTTCTTATGTACTGCTACATGATTTTTCTACAAACTTACATAAATGTTTTGATTTTTAGGTGCATAATAACTGTCCTTTTATTTAGCCTAAGTTTCACATTCCTTACCATAAAGTATGTTTTTTTTTCTCCCTCATTTACTGAAGTGGCAGAGAAAATTCTGTCAGGTAAAACAAGTTGCTTTTCTTCAGTATGTTGTCATTTGGCTATGGCTTTTCAAATAACCAATACCTATTAACTATTAATTCATATAATAGGATGGTTCACAACATCGACTTAAAAGTGTAACATAAATAAAACAAATTTTAAGGAGATTGTTGAGGGTAACAGTTTTGTGTCAGTGTAACGGTACTCTTATGAGATTTAGCTACTGGCATAAAAGGGGGGGAAAGCATGTGTTTTAAGGCTTAAACTTGGTTATTTCACACAACAGTTGAAGTTTCTGACAAGAGTTCAAATGTTCATAGCAAGTTGTGTCCAAAAAAAAAGCCCCACATTGTTTCACTCCCTGTGGAGTTTACTAGCATTTAAAACACTTGGAACGGGACGAGGTGCTCTTTGTGCTGGATTGCCTGTCGCATGTGGGTATTTTGTCTGAGCTGGAAGAGTTGAATTTGTCAGGTTCTGAAGAGAAACACTCAATTTTGGCGACAAGAATTAAATTTTTGCAGAAATTGTCATTTGAAATGTTCTTAAAACTTTTATTGTGATGTTGCTATGCACTGACAGACAAAATATATATATTTTTGGCAAAGTTAGTTTCATTGGGTACGTTAAGATATGGTTCAGACACTTCTTTTTCTTTTTCTTTCTTTCAGTTTCTTAAGATCATCTGACAGAGGCAACGATGGTGAAAGAAACAGGCTTTTATGACACACTTGGTGTGAAACCCAATGCAACTCCCGATGAACTTAAAAAAGCCTATCGCAAATTAGCCTTGAAGTATCACCCTGACAAAAACCCTACTGAAGGGGAAAAGGTTTGTCCCCTTGATATTGCTACAAATAACCACAGAAGCTGTGGCGGTTTTCTAATCTTGATCTTTTTTTATTTATTTTTTACCCTGAAGTTCAAACAGATCTCGCAGGCATACGAGGTTCTGTCAGATGCCAAGAAGAGAGAGGTGTATGACCGTGGAGGTGAAAAGGCTATAAAAGAAGGAGGAACAGGCGGCGGCAGTGGTGGCGGCGGTTTCACGTCTCCCATGGATATCTTTGACCTATTTTTTGGTGGAGGTAGTCGAATGCACAGAGAACGAAAAGGTGAGAGCAAATGTTTGTAAAAGCTCACAGTGGCTCCTGAAGGCATGAAGTGAATGCTGCGTAGTGTTTCTAAATAATATAAATCAGAATTTCTATTAAGAGAAAGGAAAATATTGTATCATAATTATATAAAATGTAAAAAAAAAAAAAAGTTATAGTAATGAGCAGTACAAATAAAAATGTCAATGTATCTGCCAGATAAAGGTGGTTGGTGCTGATATGTAACAGTGGAAGTATGCAGAAGTGGGCAAACAATAGGATTCTTATGTAATGTAGTTCATAACATTTGCCACTAGAGGACAGAACAGGAAGGTTAGTGCCACTGTTGCCTTCAAAGAGTTTCTTGTAGGATTTATTTTTAGCTTTCATAAGTAATTCTCAAGCCTGTCATATTTTCTTCCTTCTGAACATTAAGAAAGACGAGTGACGAACCTGTCAGACGTTTGAACGTGCTGCTTTTTCACGTTGAGAAACAGGAGCTAGATTTTTCTGAAGTGTTCCATCTGGTATTAACCCCTCTCAAGATATATTGACATGAAAATAAGGTGGTGCTGCGCAAGTCATCAGTTTTCACTATGCTGGGAAGCACTAGTGGATTCATTCACCCATAGATGTTTGGTAGAAAAACATGATGTCGGATGAATCTTGGCAGATAAATTAGGAAAAACATGAGGAAAAGTTGTTCCTTACTCTCCTTTTTTCCCTTTCCACTTACTTATGCACTGAGTTTTTCTTGGTGGTTGCATTTTATATACATAAAACCAAACAACATTTGAAATGGCTTCTGTATATCTGTACTAAATGTTCAAATTTATACAATTAAAATGGGCTGAAAATTGATTGAGAATGCTGTAAATTTGTGCCTGGAAAGTTTAGAATAATAAAGATGCGTAGAGACCCCGATAACAGCATACAACACTCTATCACTATAAAATATTTTGTGAAGCTTCGCTCAACAGAATCATCTAAGAATTGTGATGTGTTTTTTTTTTTTTTTTTGATTTTTCAAGATATCAGTCTAGTGAACTGAGCCTAGAAAATTGAAGAACAAAGTGAATTTTGCATCCAACAAATAACAGATAGTAATCAAAGGTTGGTGACAGATCTTTAGATGATGTATCTACTTTGTCTAGAAATATTTTCCAAGTTATTGCCCAAAAATAAGCCTTTTTATGTAGATATTAAGGTGCATTATTGTTATGAATCTTATATACCCAAAGCCTGTGAAATGTATAACAGTGGTGTGTTTTATTTCACCACAGGAAAGAATATAGTTCATCAAATCACTGTGACCTTGGAGGATCTTTACAACGGCGCAACAAGAAAACTTTCTGTACAGAAGAACTGCATCTGTGAGAGATGTGAAGGTAAACACTTCTGCAGTTTTAAGTCCTGAGGTTTGCAAGTAGTTGGTTTTATTCATTGAATGATGGTGTTTGTTTACTGTCAAAACTAAAGCAGTCATTGTTATTGACAAAAACTCATCCACTGTTCCACATGTGGTATGAACTTAACATTTTCATGGCAAGACTCCAAATCTCTCAACCAAGATAAAAAACCCTTTTTTCTATAATATTAAAAGTATTATTTTATGAAGATTAAAGAAGTTAGGAATTACAAGTTAGATTTTTTTTGGGGGGTCAAAAATATTGATTTAATGCTTAAACATTTTTCCCGATCTCATAAGACAAACATTGTGTTGTCACCAGAAATCATTTTATAATTCTTAGTGGATGACATGAGCATACCTTACCCAGCAGAGCAAATAACATTTAGGTATTGTCATTTAATAACAAAAAGAAAAATCCTTAGTAGCTCCAGTTTTACATAAAAGCTAGATGCTGAAAGCCTTTTTCTGACGCTGCGGCCGATCAGCATTCACACAGTCGCCTTCACAAACTGCCCTTTTCAGATTCTCCGTCTGCTTATAACTCACAGGCTCATGAAATGTGGTGCGTGTCTGTGTGTGAGGTTAATAACCATATTTCATCTACAGTTGTGTCATCTCTCTGATGCAGAATGACCTTTAGTTTCCACCACATCTCAGAGGTTTACCTTTGGCAGAGAATCTGTGAAAACATCAAAAAGCAGGGATGTTTTCAGCAGCCGAATCATTAAAAAACACACACACAGTGTCGTTATCTGAGGAAAAGGTTGAGGCCTCGTCCAGCTCCTCGCTGCTCTGTGTGCTTCTGGAATGATGGAAGTGAACTGTTTGACAGGTGGATTGTACCAGAGACTCACTGGCTTACTCAGCTGCACAACATGTCAAAACCAAGTAATTATTTAAAAGGTTCTTTGTTGGAGCAGGTTCAAAATGCTGTTGAATTCAATTAGTATGGCAACAACCGTTTAAGCCGGTGACAAAATGTGTTTCTTGTTTGTTTTAAATTCACACAAAATTCATTTAAATACATGGTTATTTAAATGCCACTCCTATCCAATGTCAAAAATGTGCTTATATTCTATATTTTTCCACAGTGCTGATGATTTATTTATTTATTTTTTTCCCCTTTTTCTCCATGGCAGGTCGTGGAAGTCGTAAAGGAGCTGCACAGATGTGCATGTCCTGCCATGGTACGGGTGTGCAGGTACGCATGCATCAGTTGCTCCCAGGTATGGTGCAGCAGGTTTCCACCGTGTGCCACAACTGTCAGGGACAAGGACAGCGAATCAGCCAGAAGGACCGCTGCAAAACATGCGCAGGACGCAAGATCATGCGACAGAAAAAGATTCTGGAGGTTCACGTTGACAAAGGTGTGTCTTAATGAGTCTGTTTATATTAAAAAAAAAAAAAAAAAATCTGTAAAGTTGCTGAGACCGACGATTGAACTCTGTAGCTGATGTTTTTCACAGGAATGAAAGATGGGCAGAAAATAGTTTTTCATGGTGAAGGGGACCAGGAGCCAGGGCTGGAACCAGGTGATATCATAATCGTCCTCGACCAGCAGGAACATGCACTTTTCACCAGGTACGAAACAAAATAGGATCAGACATGTCTTTCTGGATACTGTAGATTAGCTTAGCAAGGTTTACATTATAAGGCGATACAATAATACGTGCACAAAATTTGAAAACTACATAAGTGAGACACTTACTAATCCCCAGGAATAGTAACATGTTATTTTGTCTTTTAATGTGTTGGCTGCTCAGAAACGTCAAAATGAAATGACCTTAGTTGCTGAACTTGTTTCTGTCCTCAGGAGAGGAGAAGACCTGCTCATGTCGATGGAGTTGCAGCTGGTCGAGGCTTTGTGTGGTTTTAAGAGGCCGGTTCAAACACTGGACAGCAGGACTCTCCTCATTACGTCTCGTCCAGGTAAACATATGACAAATTTATTTAGTTGTTTCTAAAGGGTTTAAGTTGATCAACCTTTGGGAGTTTGTAAAGTATTCAAGACTGGACTGGATTTATGTGGAACCAGCTGTGAATCACCTGATCTTCTGCAGTAGAGCAGCAGAAGCTTATTTATTGTTTCTGAGTTTTATTAAAGGCTCTTGATGGAATATCCTGTCAGGTTTGCTATAGCCAATCTCCTTCTGTTTCCAACTACAGGGGAACTAATCAAGCCTGGAGACACCAAGTGTGTCCTCAACGAGGGGATGCCTATGTATCGCAGACCTTTTGAGAAAGGACGTCTTATTATTCACTTTTCGGTAAGACCTGTAGGATTTTATTTTCACTTCAATAGAAGCAGACTAATCCTTTCTGCTCCTTGACAGCAGACTGACACAGCTCTTCCAGAGCATCAGGCAGTAAAAAAAGGGCTTAATATTTAACTAACACAAGTATCACAACAGTAATGATTAGTCATTCCCCACAGTCAGTAGAAAGATGTTATGTTCATCTAATCACATAAATATGCTATTTTAGTTGTTCTTGTTTAAAATCTTTGGACAGAGCTTCATGTGTTCATTCTCCCTGTAGGATTAGAAACCCATTGGCTTCACCAAACTGGGACAAACCACAATGTTTAAGCTAGCTTTAGTTAGCATTACCATCGCTGGTAAGGTATGAGTGGCTCAACTTGTGAAGTAAATCAATACTCAGATCTTGAGCACAGACGAGCAGTTGCAGTCGTTAATAATATCCCTGTTTTGAACTACTCTGTTTGCATAATCATTGCACCTTTTCACTATAGACTGGACAAGAATAAATCAGGATTTTATGCATGTGAAGATGACACATCTGAGGAAATATCTACAGGACTTCCTGTTTGAGTCATACAGGATTTTACGTGACAGACGGGAGCAAAGTAGAGCATAATTGCAATGTAGAAGGGAAAAATGTTTTGTTTTTGTTTTGTAAAGGTTCTCAAAACAGCGAATCTAGAAAGTGTGTGTGTATACAGCCAAGCTGAGTCAGTACTCTGCTCATGTCCACTAGGTGGTGTTCCCACCAGCCAATTTCCTCCCCAAGCACAAGCTGAAGGAGCTCGAGCGTTACCTCCCCGGAAAGATGGACACAGAGCAGACGGACAGCATGGACGAGGACCTCTACATCTACGCTGACCTGGAGGACTGTGACTTGGAGAGCAGAAGAAGACACAGACATCAGTACTACTACATGGATGAGGACGACTACACCAGCACCGGGGGCGTTCAGTGCCACACGTCTTAAATCCCAGCTCAAGACTCTGCCTTTTCCAAAATCTCCCATTTCTGATGCAATGCACCTTGTTGGACGTTTGTGCACCTTTTCTCGTCCGGTAACTCTGTCTTCGTTTGAAATTCCCCTCTAGCTCAGTCTTAAGAGTCCTGGCTCACTCTTTATTTCAACTAATTGGTTTTGGGCTCGATGTTGGACTGCTCATTCCTTAAGGGACCATATTTCAATTCTTCTTTTTTCTTTCTTTCTTTTTTGTTTTTTTGTGAAGCACTGTGGTTAAACATGAGGGCTGGTATCACAGTGTCTTTAAAAGAAAAGAAAAACTACTTACATTTACACTAAAACCGATGCCAACATTCTTTTTTTTTTTTGTGTATGTTGTGTTGCTTAATCTGTGGTTGTGAACAGCTCATTAATGACCCTGTTAATTGTTTTTGAGGACCCAAACTTCAGATGGAGGACTAGACAGATTTATGTTGATACCTGATACTTTTTTTTTTTTTTTTTNTGTGTATGTTGTGTTGCTTAATCTGTGGTTGTGAACAGCTCATTAATGACCCTGTTAATTGTTTTTGAGGACCCAAAGTTCAGATGGAGGACTAGGCAGATTATGTTGATACTTGATACTTTTTTTTTTTTTCGTTTTTGCTGGTTTACCCTTTAAAGGGCTATTTTAAAACATTTCTAAACAATCTTAAAAAATATGACTGGAAGATGTGAGTTTGAAGAAAGGGGGCAGTACTGTTTTAGGTTCAAGCCACTAATTTGTAGATATTTCAAACTAATATTTAACTTTAGTATTTTACCTCTTCTGGGCTCAATTACTGTCTTGGGTTGGACATCGGACTGTTTTCTACGTGAAATAATTTTACGAAAGAAAACTATTTGCAGATGTTTCAAACCTTCCAGTTCCTTGACAGTAACTGTTTTCTGGACAATTTCAAGATAAACTGGTAATGTTAATTTATGTTTATGCTGGTAATATTTGTTACAACAGTTCTTTAAAAAAAAGAAAGAAAATACCCATGGGTATAAAGTGCCTGTTGTACCTACATTGTCAAAGAAAGATTAACCAGTGCCAGATTCCTCTGTAGATGCATGATGGTCTTGAAATCAGAAGAAAATATTGCTTTCACATGTGGAATTGAGATGAAAAGTCAAAGTAGAACGTTGCATATTTTGATGTTTTGATGTTGGTACCGAAGTTAATAATTGTGTCTTATTCTTGTGCAACCCGACCAGATCTTGGGAGGTTAGGAAGGGGTTTAAGATGGGGGAGTTTGAAGTGTGTGTGTGTGTCTGTTTCAACGCCTTATCATAACTCAACTTGAAGTAACTTGATTATGCAGTGTTAGTTTAAGTGATGATCTTTTCCCTGAATATTGTATGACAGTTATGTTCGGGCACCTTCAAGGAATCTGCTTCTGACAAGCAGGTTTGTTTCTGAAAGTCTGAGAAGGTAAAACTGAGATAAGTTAACTCAAGTTTTAATTTAACTTAATCAATGTTTGGACCAAGAATGTTTGTGATCATGTTTTGTTAATAAATATCATTTTGGGGTCTTACTAAACTGATCTGTGATGATATCCTGGAAACTTTAGTCACGCTGTAGTGCTGGGCGAAAGTTCACAATGGTCACAAGCTGGTGTGAGATTTTCAATGTGACTTTGAATTTCAAAGTATTGTGATATTAGCACAAACATTAAAACTTGTAACATCAAATTAATTTTAGTTGAGATATAAAAGCAACTTTTTGCTACTAAAATATTGCTGTACATTTATTATCACGAGTTATCTTGGACAAGAGTGGTGGATTCTGCTCCTCGGGTTTCCACAACACATTTTTACCATCAAGAAGTCTTTCTTCTTTGTTGAGGAAAAGCGTGATGGGCTCCTTTCATCAAGCTAGCAACAGGTGGGGGAAGGGAAGTGTACTGTTTACTAGTCTACAGCCATCTCATTAAAAGGACAAACTAGAAAATGAATGACGGGGAACTTTTATGGAGTCGAAGAAACTTTGTAGCAGCTTGATGCTGGGAACCAGCCCACTTCTTGTTCTCGCTAACAAATGTTACCCAAAAACACACAAAGGTTTTTGACAGAAATGAGCATTTGTTGGCAATTTTAATTTAAATCCAAGGTAACTCAATAAGAAGTATATGCTGTGTGAGGCTTCAAGTGCGCGTTGGCTCCCCCTGCTGACATGGATGCCTAAAGAAGTGGCTTTGTTTGCTTGTTCCTCTGGCCAGCTCTGAGAGCAGCGCTTCCTTGGGGGATGTGGGTGTTTTTACACCCTCACTTTTCCCACTGTTTTGCTCAAAAAATTGCCCTGCTATGATGTTATATTTGCGCCCCCACCTGAGCACGCAGTGAGATTAATGTGAGCACATCTTTGTGAATCAACTATTTATTGTGGGGGTGTGTGTGTGTGTGTGTGTGTGTTTAAAGGCTGTGTTAAATCTGATGCTGGCGCCCTGATCCTCCTCTATGGGAAGCTGTTGGTATCGATAATAGCCTGTCAACTAAAATGTTTTAAACCATAGCCAGTGGGATTCACTGTTGTGATTGTGCAACCATTTTGTAAATTGTAACGTGTAGTGAAGTAAATAATGTGATTATATCGCCAGTTATTTTAATTAATTGTATCTTAGCACCCCATATTACCGGCTACATGTTTTTGTCCCACAAACTCAATCAGTTATTTGGTCCCCTATGTGGATTTCTGCTCTTGTCCAAATTCTGCCCATTCTGTTGATAAAAGCAACTGACCTCTAATTACAGAACAAACTTGACACTAATTTGAGTTTACAAATGGACTTTAAATGCAGCAATTTTGAATGAGTTAATTTATTTATAGTTCTTTTTTTTTTCTTCCTGTGTCAGACTGTATGATATTCACAATATAGCAAATATACAAAAAATAGAGTGCAATGAATTCACGCTACAGTAACAAATAACAATATCACACATAATAAATAGTGGACAGTCTGTTACCTGCGGGCATGTGTAGATGTATGCATGCACAGGAACGTACAACAAAATGATGCTGCAATTGCAGACAGGATACGGACTGGAACTCGGGTGAGTTCTGCTGTTTTTAAGCATGCATATCTCTGAATTATTATAGATCCACTGCAAGGCGGTGAACTGAGGTAGCATGCAGATAAATCACAGAGCAAATTAGGGTGGGAGGGGAAGCATCTTTACAAACCAAAGCCAGGAAAGCATCAAATACCTGATATTGTTTATGCCCAAACATTAGGCAGTTTCTATTGTAAATAATCTCACAACAGTTCACCATCATGCATTTTCATGTCTGTTGGAGACAGAAGAGATGAGAGTGTTGGATTCAAGTGGCACTGGTGAAGTTGGACTCACAGGGAGCATCATGGAGGTCCTAGGCAGAGTTGAGGAAGTTCACGCAGCTGTCAAATGGTAAGTTTAATCTTTTTTTTAAAATATTAACTAAAAACAGTTAAAGACCTGGCTTGACCTTAAATATTAAGGCAAATAAGAAATACATGGTGGATTCTTTAATTCTTAGCTGTATCCTGAACGTCTTGCTTTAAAAATGTAAAATTCACTTTAATAAGACTTGTATCAATATAAAAAAGTTTAAAACAAACACCACATTACTCTTAGTAGGATGGTTCAGGATTTTTGAAGTGAGGCTTTCTTAAAAGCAGAGATGGATAGTAGCTATAGTTACATCTACCCAGTTATGATTACTTGAGTAACTTTTTTTGGGGGGTGGTTGGGGGAACTGTTACTGGAATAATTTTACTTGAGTAATATTATCATGAAGCATCACTACACTTACTTGAGTAACATTTCTGGCTACACTACCCACTATGAGTAACTTCACTAAATGATAAAGAGTTTGTTTTAACTAAATGTGCACCAGACACACCTACAGTTTATGTTAAAGAGAGATCTTCTGTTTGTACTCAAGTGTTGCTTTTCTAATTCTTTTCCCATCTTCTGATTTTGAAGGTCAAGTGAGCATCCTGTAAACACAATACATTTTGAAGAAGGACAAAGTCCACTTTGGTTTCACTCTTAATTACCGCTAGCTTCATCCTTTGGGATGAATCTAGACTTACAATAAATTATGCATACTGTATGAAGATGTTGAACTGCAGATTAGATATTGGTGTAGAATTTTTAAAGAAATTCACATAGCATAAAAAAACATAAAAAAAAAAATTCTGAACTATCCCTTTGAGTTGATCTGGATGCTTTTGAACTGTGCAAACAACTGCCTAGCTCCTCCACAGCAGGATGAAGGTGACAGCTTAAGGTTTCCACAGCCTTAACAGGCCATCCTCGCTGTATGTGGCAATCAGGTTCTCATGTGGGTGGTGAGCGATGCCAATTACATCCTTGTCGTGAACCTGTGGGTGCAGAGGAATGCAGATCAATACACATTCTCATCCCCAACCTCCTACAGACATCCAGCTTCCCTAACTGCACTTGCTGAAAGATGCTACCACGACAAGGAGGCAGCAAAATAGGGAGTGGAGGCCCACTAACAGTTTTTCTCAAAGATAATTGTTGGGTATGAGCAGAGGGGCTTACAGTCAGCGTTTTCTCCAGCCTCCCCGTCGTGTAGTTAAAACAGTACAGCACGCTGTCCTCCCCCACACAGTAGATCCACTCCCCGTGGGGCGACACGGCGCAGCACACAAAGCCTGCTCTCTCTGGCTGCTCTGAACAGAAAGTCTTCACTGTCTGAGGAGGAAGAAGGAAGGAAATGAACTTTTCCATAACAGCCACGCTGTAAATTGGTAGGACTAAATGAGTGAAATATAAATTGTTTTAAATGTTAACTCGTCTGTCACGTTAGGGGATAAACACTTTTTTTCCCCCTAGAATTACAGAATAGAATCATACTTTCCTGTTTAGAACAGGTTCACTAAAAAGTTCAAGCTTATTGAAGTTTGTTTGTTGTTCTGCTTTCCCAGTAGAAATAATTAAAAACCTAAACATGCCAAGAAAAGATCCTGCTGACACCTGGGAGGTTGGACAAACGTAATTGATATCTTTAATAACTATTTTTTATTATTTTTCCCGTTATGTTTTCAGTACACAACTTTGTTGAAAGCTTCAATATTTTAATAGTCAAAAAAAAAAAACTTTAGACAATAATTAGATTTTAATTCACTTTTCAAACTTTCATTAGACAGAAGGGCTGTGATACACATTACTGTTGTATTCCTAAAGACTGTGGCGGATTGTGGAAAAGTTCGAAAACTGATTTAACGTATGGAAAAAGAAACTTATTTTCAAGAATAGTTACATTTTTAGTTGCTTTGTCACTGTATAAATGTTGTATTTAGTTATCTCAGTCCATTCACCCAGGAGAACCATGAGAACTCTTGGGAAGAGGTCTTGAACATTAAGTAATATCGATGCTGATATTATAAAGTGTTTGTTGAAACCCAGAAAATATGAGATGCTGGGGCTTTTCTAGACCTCTACATTTGTCTACTTATCCGTGTTCCTTGCATCGATTTTAAGCTGTAGTTTAGTTAATTAGGCACTTTCTGTCACGAGGAAGGCATCATGACCAGAAAACAATTATTAATCTCCCGAAATTCAATGCAGGCCAGCCATAAAAAAAAAAAAAAACTGCCTCTACACGTAATATTGGCAACTTGTGTTTTAATCGCCCCAGCAGTTTAGCAGACACAGTTTCTTCTTTGAGCATAACTACTTGTGTTCATTGAGTAAGACATCTTGATATCTTTCATATGGTTTAAATAGAAGGCAAAGTTTTCTACATCTTTTGAGAAAACAACATTTGCTGGGAGTTGCCCTGTTCAGTTTGATTTGCACATTGAGACAAGTGGCCACATAAATGATCATCACAAGTTTTTGCGTATTATGAGAATCGGTGTTTTGTCTAAACGTCGAAATATAGAATGCGAAAAATGATCTGCTGTATGTTCATTTATTTATGCTAACACTAGTAGAAACGATTAGCAGAATGTCATTAGTCTTTGCAACAAAAAAAAAAGGTAAGATTTAGTTATTGCTTTTAGAGCCGATTAGTTTAAAAAAAAAACAAGAAAGAAAGAAAATCACTAATAATTTCCATGAAGAAGTGTAAGACTGTTTCAAACCAAGTCAAACGATGCTCTCACCTGGCCGTGCATGTTCATGATGACCACCGTACTGGAGTGGTTACACACCACAAACTCCTCAGGCTTTTGGGGAAGAGGAATCACATTGTTGACTGGGACTTCTGACGTCATTGACTGGGATTTGAACGTGTGAATGCATTCGCAGGATTTTGTGCTCCAAATCTGAGAAGAAATATTTTCCAGCTTAACAGTTCTAGTCGGAAGTGTACAGGAACTCGTTTTTGGCATAAACACATTCGAACCAAACACACTTGAGTGAAATTTTTAAAACAAGAACTGGGTGCAAGTGTGAATTACTTGTTGGTTTTCTCTAATCCAAGCAGGGGTCATAATTGTGCATACAGGCTCAGATATATATATACACACACACACACACACACACACACACACACACACACACACACACACACACACACACAAAATGTCCCTTAGCAAGTTGCAGAGAAGCCACACACTTTCTGTATCCATCAACAAAGTTTGGTCATAATTCTGCCTGAATATTTAACCACTTTTCTTTTTAGGAATGGCACATTTGAGTCAAGTTAGTTGGTTTTCTTACAGCTATTCAGTGGGGTTGAGATTGGAGTCATCTCAATAGCTTAATTAGCCAGCTTTACCCATTCCAGAACCATTTTATTCCTATCAAGTGTTTGACATTGTTGCCCAGTTGGAACACAGAGTTAATTAAAAGTTTCTACTTTTAATTTGATGGGAAGCTGAAGAATTTGGAAGAAGTTATTGGTTACTTCGTCGCTGCAGGGCTGCCAGGGAAACAAACCCCATCACCTTCTAACAACTTCATGCTTCATGGCTGCATGAAGATTTAAGTTTATTCAGCTTAAACTCTTTATCGCTGTGGTTAAAATACATCCATTTTTACCCAATCTGTCCAGAAAACTTTTATTCAGAATGGCCTGAGGAAATCTGTGGACTATGCCAACTCTGCCAAGCAGAATTTTACCAGGAATCTAAATAAGTGTGTGAACAATGTGCAAACAGTCCAGACCAAATATCAATTAGGTTGGTATAAGTATATTTAAGGATGTATTCATAAATATCTACAATAAATTCAAACTTGTGCATCCAACTCTTGTGTTCAAAAGTTTATGAAGTTGTGTGATGTACAATCATTCCTTTCTGTACCAAAGCATCCTTAAAAGCTCCAAAAATATTAGATCTATGCCCCGGATGATTGTATAACTTTTGACAGGAACCATAAATTACATCTAATGTGGCATAACTAAGTGTGGACCCAGACCGCTTATGTAAATCATACCTTAACAGTGCCATCGGCCGAGGCGCTGATGATGTGAAAACCATCCTGAGCGAAGCACGCGTCGTTTACAAACGATGAATGTCCTTTCAACTCCCTCAGCGTCTTGCCTGACCTCAGCTCATGGATTCTGAAAATGATGTCGAAAAGCAAATGACATAAAGGAAAGCAATGACTACCTTTTTTTTTTTTTTGAACCCTCTGTTTAACTGGAGGAGTGTATTATTCTTGAAAGCAGACAAAACGTGTAGCCACTGAGTTATTTTTAGCTCCTGCTGAGTGAATGGGTGCAGATTAGCTAAACCATGACAAAACACCTCACGCTTACTGATTCACTTTGTCTCCTGGAAAGGAAGACTCGCTCCTTGTGAGGAATTTTCTCGACTTGAGGATCCGTAAGGTGGAGAGACACGTTGCAGCTTTGTGCCTGAGCGCATGGTACCTCAGCTGCACCCACACAGCACATGTGCCTCCAACTCGAGGCTCAGCCCACCCCCCCAGGAGTCAGATATAGCATTCAACCCCTCAAAATGAAAGGAGAGTCAGTGTTTGTGTGCAGAGGGGAAGAATGGAACAAGCAGAATAGTTTGAAGGCGTCGCAACTTTGCATATTTGCTTAAGCTAGTGGATTAAAATAGGTGATTACAGATGCTAATTCTGTACTTTGAAAGTTGTTTTCTGTGTAAAGTGTATAGTTACGTTAGTTTGGATTCATGTTTGCAGAAGTTTGAAATGCAAGCATATGTACATTCATGTTATTAATATCCACCCAGCCTGTTACTTCAGAAAAGAGTCATACATTAAACCGCAGCACCACAACTGAAGATCACTAACATCTTGAATATTTTTCATGCATTTTTTTTTCCTAACTTGTTGCCCACCCACTCTTGTGTTTCTTATGAATTTACAGTGGGCTGTAAAAGTAAACTGATAAAACAAACAAAAAAAAAAGCACCCATCTTCCTGCCGTCCTTCATGAGTCGATGCCTGTATGTGCATCTTCCAAACCTTTATGAATCATCTTTCAGGTCAATAAGATCTTTCGCTTTCCTCCCACTGCAGACAAACCTGCTTCTGCACAAGACTCCAGAAACCAAACAAAGCTCCGACCTCATGTTTGGTTACTTTAGGAAGTCAATTTCAGAATTAAGGCTGTTGTAATGACCCATTTTTAATCACAGAAATCAGATAATTCCAAGGAGCAATGCTTACCTGCTCCATTTCAGTTTTATCTTTTTTATACATCTACATTTACCATAATTTATTTTCAAATTTAGTCACATTTTTCTGTCATTAGATGTTATACTTTAAGTGTTATGTATATAATGCACAAGCCTGCAACATGTATATACAAACACAACAGAAAAATTTATAAAATAACAACTTTTAAATATGTCTAAAACATCTCAAACTAAATGAAAATTTTAATGCAGTGGTAAAAAAAAATAAATAAAAAAATGTAATGCTCAATGTGCTACAACTATTCAGCAGGGAAATGATCCTGAAATAGTTTTTTAGAAAATGATTTGTCAAACAATTAGTGTTGCCCTTTTGGTTATTTACTTGATAAAACCTCTTTTTACCAATGGAGTAGCTCTTATTCTTTTCTCAGCGTTGAAGTTTACTGGGGGAGATGGATCTTGATCATCTGACGAAATCAGTCAGTCCTGATTTCTTCTTAATCCTCTTTTAAATTCACCAACTGGCAATTGTTGTACAGGATGTAGGACAGAGATGACCGTGACAGAAGATTGATTTTGGGGCCTTTGAACCTTTTATGTGATAATTTGGCTGTATGGTTTCCACCAGGTGTTTTCTTTTTGTATTTTAACAATTCCAAGATGACATATACTCTAAAAATGTCCCCAGGGTCTTTTAAAGACAAACGACCCACAGCAACATGGATACTCCACCGTACTTAGCAATGGCATGTAATGCTTTCCACATATTGACTCGTCAAGTCAATATAGATATGTGGTATGGCTTTGAGCTCACTGTGGACGCGGTGAAATCCCACCTTATGGTTTGGTCAAACGAGGCACTGAGGATATGGTCGCTGTCCTTTGAAAAGCTCAGACAAGTCACACCTTTGCTGTGAGCGTGCTCGAACCTTCGCACACACAGGCCACTTTGGATCTTCCACACCTTTTTCATCAACACACAATGACATATTTCAATGTTTTAGAAACATGCACATTTTCTATTCAAATAAACATACCAAAGCTGAGACTCAAACAAGAAGGCATCAGCTGGATTCTTACACTGTTTGACCAAACTAACCTTAATTTTGCCATTCTGAGCTCCTGTGGCCAGTAGATCTACATCTTGACTGAAGCACATGCACAGCACAGCATCGTCCATCATCATGAAGCTTTCTTGGGCCTGATACTTGAGATCCTGCAGGACGCCATTTATACACAAATACACAGCACACACAGACCCGTAAATAACAAAAGAACATTACGAATACAAATCTAAAGCATACCGCTAATCACAAGAATGGTTTTGAAATTATAATCTTGATTTTTTTTTTCTTTTTTTTTCTTTTAAGAAGTTGGGTAATGCGTAAACATTATTCAAACAAATGCAAAACAACTTTATCACTATTCATGTAACAAAATTCAAAGGGAATATGTCTAAAAATGTGAAAAAAAAAAACATTTTACCTTACAAATCTTTCCACTGTTGAAGTTCCAGAACACAATAAACCCGTCCACTGATCCGGTGATTAAATACTTCCCATTAGGAGAGAACCGGGCGCATTCTACATGTGAACGTCGTCCAAACTGCATATTTAAATCACACATAAAAATTGCATAAGATGCCTCTTCTACAACAACAATTTGGAGCGTATATAAACACAGAGCAAAAACAAAATTTAATAATATCAGTCATCCTCAGGGAGAAACGCATTTCTCCAGCGCTCTGCATCAGCGTGGGCTGACCATTCTTATCACTTTTGTCACTGGAAAGCAATAATGAGTGGTGCCTAGGAGCTAGTACTGAGAATACAAACTGACTGGAAGAGTTGTCCGTCCTGAGGCGAAAAAGGCAATTAGTTTTGTGTCAGAACGTCCAGTGGATGAATTCACTTATAAAACAAGCTCACACTGACCACAAATTGACCAGACAGCACGACTTCATACATTTATTGTCTGAGCAGTTTCCTATGGACCAATACAGAAATGTGCTGATTTCTGTTGATTTACCTTTATGTGGCGGTACAGCTGAGATGGAAAGCTTTCTTTCCCCGCATGCTGCTCCTTGTTTGTCGATGTGTCGATTGTCATTTCAGGGGAAAGATAACCTGGATTTATCTGTCGCTTCATATACTGCAACAGGGAAAACAACACAAAACTTAAAGCTGTAATACCATATAGGGCACTGGAATCCCTCATGGCTGTGTGTTCAGTCCGTTGCAGTTCACACCACTACACATGAGAAAAAAACGATCATTCAATTTGAATTGGTAGGACTTATTCATATGAATTATTGGCCAATGTTCAGGCCAATGTTATTCACATAATATAGTCTACTTCAGCTAAAGATGAAAAGAGACTGTTTGCATACTTCTGGATCCATTCAGATGCAATTAAAGTCGAGCATCTCCCAAAATAACACTCTACATTCATGACCCAGTCCTTCAATTCGGTACCAAAAAGGTATTTTTGAAATTTTAATGTAGCATTCCGGGACAGAAATCAATGAAAGCAAGTAATGTCCAGTGCAATTTGACATTTTTAACCTTTTTTTATTTTCTCCTCAGGACAGACAGATTTCACATCTCCAATGCTACCAGAAAAAAGAATGCCGTAGTTATCATTCAGAGCTAGACCTTGAGCTTCTCTAAAGCCTGCATAACAGATCTACTGTTATGTCTGTGATTTTTTTTTTCCTTTTAGCTGAGAAATTTAGACAGTTTAAAAGAGCCATTACTACTTTGTAGCTTATATTGCTATTGCAATTGCTATCTCTTTCGTACAATTATTTTATTATATTTCAAGAATATTGATTAAATTGCAATAGTTTTCATTTTTTAAGTATTTTAAAGTACTTTGAATTAGACTTTGTGCATGAAAACATCTCCTTCCTTGGACAAGTTTAATTAAAAGTTTTGATCCAAAGACAAAGAACCCTTTTTTCACAAGAAAAAGTTCTGATCAGCTGTGCCCAGTGGAACTATTTGTACATTTTTTGTCTTGTTTTTGTGGACCTTACCGGTTTGCCTACCTACAAAAATTCTTGAGACATTTTCTCTGCAAACATTTCCAAGAAGAGACCTTTCCTGTGCAGCTTCCTAGAGACCGTGTTCCCATATCATCCAATAGAAAACCCTCCTGTGGATAAACCCGGAGAGTTACCGCTTTCTATTATTTGTCCCTATGTAGCCCCAGCTGGAGTCCAAAAGTCATCTCTCTAAACATTCGAGCCTAGATGACATCCAAGGTAGAAGATGACAGAGGTCTTTAACAGCAAGCATAGAGGCACACACAACAAGTCCTGTGACAGTAGGACAAAATAAAAAAAGGACAAAAGCGAGAGGAAACGCACATCAATAACGCGCATTCCCCTGGCATGTAATTAGAGTGAGTACTGAGAAGAATATTGATCTCTGAACTCACGCTGACTTGTTCCAGGAGTCCAATGAGGCGAGAAGGAGGCACCACACTGACCTCTCTCGCTAAAGCCTCAGCTATGGCTCTGCGCTGCTTCTCCTTACTGCTGCCCTTTGGGTACGCCTGCAGTGACAGAGAAAGGGGGTTTCGGCTTGGACATCACAACCTCATGCAAATTGTTTTCGCTTGAAGGTAGAACACTATACTTATTTTCTAACCTCTCGAGGGTCAAAGTAAGGACACGTCAGCAGTTTCTCCAGATGGGCGTACCTCTCTGGCTCGGTCTGATTCAGCAGGATCATTGGGTCAGTTTGTCTGAGGAGCGAACGGGCTGCACCCACCTCCCTCATTTCAATGAGCTCCATCACAACCTGTTGAGAAGATTGCTAGTAATCGGAGACGCTTTTTACTGTCTTGAAAAAGAATTACTGCCCCCTGAAGGTATTCATGTGGTGTCACATTAAAATCACAAAAAAAATGTTTGTATTTTATGTTGTATACCAACACAAAGTAGTGCATAAATGTAAGGTGGAATTAAAATTATTCATATTTTATAATATTTTTTCACAGGTAAAGCTCTTAGTCGATGCTTTGTAGAATCACGTTCCAAAACAATAACAGTGTCAAGTGTTTAAGGAAATGTCTTGACATGCTTTCCGAATGCAGAGTCCGAAGAATTCTTATGCTTTTCTCTCCAGGCTTTACAGTTTAGGTGGTCAGTCATGTTTTGTCTGGAGTCATGCTGTTTCATTCCATGATGGAATAAGCATTTCTTTCTAGTATCTTCAAACTTTAGAAGTTTTTTGTTTTGTTTTGTTTTGTTGTTTTTTTTATAACTTAACACTGTTCTGAACTTCCCCACAATTTTATTGAACACCAAGCCATGTTTACTATCAAAACCTCTGAGGTCAAATTGAACAGATGCATCTATACATAGGGTAAATTACACACTGCAACTGGCTAGATTGGATTTTAATGATGAGTATCAAAATGAAGGATAATGAAAACAATTATTTGTTCTTTTCAGGTTTTTGTTTTGTGATAAATGTTTAAAGTCATGCATTTTCTCCTTCTAATTCATAATTATGCACTACGTGGTGTCGGCCTGTCGCATGAAATCCAATTAGAATACATTGACGCTTGTGGTTAAAATGTGGCAAAGTGGGAAAATGTTCAAGACACATGAGCTTTTTTCAAGGCATTTGCAAGGCATAACACTCACAGGTTATCTGCTGAGCAAACTCCAACTCACCTGTTCATAGAGGTCAATCAGTGTGTTGTCAGGCAACTTGAGAGACTCAATGGCCAGCAGAACAGAGTCCCAGTGGCCCCTGTTTATATCCTCTATAAAGCTCTCGATGCTTTGCACGGTGTTGAGAGAAACTGTGGTTTCCTCCTGTAAGGTCATCAGCGTGCGGTAGAGGTTATTCTCCTTGAGGTACTGCATGATCAGACGGATCACACTGCAGACACAGAGAAGACGAATCTCTAAGCACTTTACTTTCTTCTATTGATTTTTTTCACACAATACCACAGACTATCATCATCTCTGAAATTCATTCGATACAAGTGACTCTTTTCCAAATATGTGGATTTTGTGTCCAATTTACTGCCATCTGCTGTTCAAGAATCTACTTCATCACTTTTGCCCAGAAACATGCACCTGCAGGCAGTAGAGCATAAGTATAAATACCTGTCTCACCTTTTTAGCATTTTCTTATATTACAAGGCATTTTTTGGAGGTTTTGTGATAGGTAAACACAAAGAAGAACACAATAGTGAAGGAAATGGATATATTGTTTTCATGTCTTTTGTATGAACCAAAAAGTGTGGCGTGTGCTCCACGTCAACTCGGTCCATGCAAAACACAAATCTGGTCTGTATAATGAGCCATTCTTGAAATAAAGGTGTTTGCACATTGTAATGAGCCATATAGAGGGCACAGAAAAGGACAGAAGAGAGCAAAGCTGAAAGACTGTGTGATAATAAAAAAGATATATAATAATAACACTGCACCAAAAATTCAAAACACCAGCCCACATTTAATCATGATTGTGGCAACATCATCTTGTGGGGATGTTTTTCTGCCATATGCTACAAACACTGGAAATTTCAGCAGGAAAACCACACTAAACATTCAACCAGCGATACAGGAAATAGTTTAGAGCAAAGCATACTGAGATGTTAGAACGGCCCAGTCAAAGTCCAGACCTTCTCCTAATTAATAATTCGTGGCAAGACTTGTATTTTAAGGATTATGGATACTTTCTATCCAATCATATTGAGCTGAAGCTAGTCTACAAAGAATAAAAAAAGGTTTTAATCTCCATGCTCAAGCAAAGCTGGTAGACATACCCCCAAAAAACTCAGCAAACGTATTGCAGATATATGCCAAACTTTTTATATTTCTTAAGAGTAAAAATATAAAAACTTAAAAATAATGTATAATTTTCCTTCGTCCTCACACTTATTTTCTACTTTATGTTGGCCCATGGCATAAAACCCAATAAAATGTACTGAAGTTTGTGCATCTAATATGACAAAATGTGGGTAAACGTTCAAGGCATGTGAAGACTTTTATAGTGTAACATCAACTATTACGCTTTTAAAACATTTTGTGAGTACATATATCATCTGTAAGAAAATAAAAGCAATGGACAGTACTGCCATCATACATACAAATTACCAAGCGCAACACAGAAGGGGGGAAAAAAATCTACATGGGGAGGAGCAATTACAAGATCAACAGGCACATGTGGTTCATGGATGCAGGCTGACAAAATAACCAATTCTCTCCCAATATCTGCGAGACTTAAAGATCAAATGGCTTTGTGCAAACGTGTGAGCAAAAACGTCAATTTCTTCAGTGTTGTTTACATAAACAGAACTATGCAGTGTGAAAAGAAAACATCAAGAGCTCGTTCGTTCTTTTTTTTTTTCTAACTGGCTTTAAATATAATTTCAAGTTAAGTTAACACACGAAATACAACCACGTATTATAACCCGTTCTGTGTATTCTCTCGTGATATTATTTGCTCTAATTGTTCATGCATTGAGGATCAGGCGTGCACTTACTCAGTGGGCTCCAGCTCCACAGCCATGTTTTGGGATGTTGTCTCCTGCTGCTGCCGCAACACACTGACGCTGCGGAGGCTTGGCTCGGAGCGCCTCTCGCTGGAGCCACGTGAAGACGGCGGGTCGGAGACCACCCACCCGCACGTGCCGTCTCTTGCTTTTCGTATATGCTCGTCGCGGAGAGGGGAGCGGCGGTCCCAAACGTGGGACTGCCCCCGGCACGCACACAAAGAGTGTCAGAGTTGCGCCTCCCTCACTGTGACGCAAAGAGGTTTTCTACAGATGTTTCCGAGCACGTTGAGCGCGGGGAGAAGCGGGATGCGGCTGCTGCAGTCCCAGCAACAACAGCAGCATCAGCACCTCAGACAGATCCTCGTGGTTTAAAGCGTGCGGCAGCAGGAACGTTATTATTCCGGCTCTAATCGCTCTAATGGAAAACCCCCATCCATGTCCTGCTCGTCACCATGCAGAGCTGGATGCACCTGTCCTTAATGAAAGGGCATCCTCTCAGAGAGGTTGCGTGTTATTTTGTCTCATAACACACCGGGCGGTTTAAGTCTCACTAAATTGATTATTCATCATCCACCACGTCACCGAGAGTATTTATTCTAATCTGTTTGCTTCTGCTCAGTTATATTTAATCCACAACCACTGAAAATCATGATAATATCAGGAATTAGGATCAAGGAGTTAAGTTGTTTGAAGCTGAATCTAATGGGGAAAGTTCCAACAAAGGTTCAAATCTTGTCCATTAGCTGTAATGTTATCCTTTGATCGTTTTCACGGCGCTTCTGATCGATTTCTCTGTAAAACAGCTCATATAATCACTCAAGGTCGTAACTTTCAGTTTAGTCGTCTGCTAACGAAATTGTAAAATAAATAAATAAATGAGGTCTTGTGTGGAGGTCTTCTTACACCGTTTTGTGTTGCCTTTAGGTATTTTTCCTACTTTTGTCACTCAAGCCTGACAAAAAGAAAAGCAAGTCACCAAATACAGTTTTCCAACACATTGTGTGTGTTTATAATTTTTCATTACTAATATAAGAGGAGGGAAACTGGCTGATAGCAGGGAACGAAGATTAAACTTCCTGAAAAGATGAGACAGGCTTTCTGGAAAATCCCCTTCTAATGTAAAATACATGACAGATTACTGGGTAAAAGTAATCTGTCTAGGTAATGATTTTTTCTCAATCTCTGCAACTGTGTTTATTCCTCTCATCATCAACAACAAATCCTGTGATTTTGGAAACATTTGCTCTTTATATGCCAGTTGTTAGGGCGGAACCATATATTTTAGCTGCCTGAAATAGTCTGTTCCCCCTCTATAACATGGGAAGAAATTAACTTACCAGCAAGTCTTTATCTGTGTTTGTTCCTCTCATAAGCAACAACAAATCATGTGATTTTGGTAACATTTGCTTCTTATTTGCCAAAGTTAAGAGGGGGGAACAACATATTTTATCTATTTCAGCTGCCTGAAATAATCTGTTCCCCCTCCATTTCATTGGAACAAATTAATTTACCAGCAGGTCTTTAACTGTGTTTATTCCTCTCTCCATCAACAACAAATCCTGTAAGTTTGAAAACATTTCCTCATTATTTGCCAAAGTTATGAGGGGGGAACAATTTAATTCAGTGTTAGAATTATATCTTGTGATTCAGGCTTCTTTAAATGATTAACTACACTTATTGAAATGCCTGTTCCCCTTTCCATTTCCTTTCTGTAAACAAATGTCTTCTTCTTGTAGTGATGAGTCCAGTTAGAACAGATGAGACCACTGAACATGTCTTTTTGCTGTTCTTGCAATTATAATAAAGAGCGGTTTGAGTGAAAATCACTGACGACTGCTTGGTAATTAAGAGTGACAGTTCATTTCTTCATTTAAATTTTTACAATTTATTTCAGTGACTCAATATATAGAATAATTACACACAGACTGATGTTTTCAAGCTTTTTCTTTCAGTTAATTATGATGTTTTCCTGCACACAGTTAAACATTAATAGTTAAAAAAAACATTTTATTTCAGAAATATGGGCTTTTAGGAAAAAAAGGCTCAATACTTTATTAATGTTAGTTATCAAAAGGTGCTTTTAAGTTGACAAAAGAACATATATATTCTAACTTATTTCGTATAATTAGATCTTTTTAGCTGGTACAGCAGTGTTTAAGGTTATTATATGGGCACATCAGGATGTATTTTTAGGTTTGGGTTCAGTTTATAGTTAAACAGTAAAAGGAGTTGAGAGACAGAAACAACCATCGCTTCAAAGACATGTCTCTCTACCCAGCTCTTAGATGTTTCAGAGAAGACACAAAAACGAGCCACAAACCAGAATGTAAAATCATTCACAAGATCTTTATTAAATTTGTAGAAAAATGGCCGAATCACTGGTTTCTACGTCAGTTTTAGCTGAAACAATGTAGCTGTAGTGTCAGGTTCTTGTCAGCAGGTGGCAGCATGAAGCTGCTTCTCTGTCAGGCCTGCAGGTGGAGACATGATGTGTGGTTGTTGCTGCTGGAGGTGAATCATTCAACAGAAAACTCATCACTCAAAAACAGTTTGTCGGGAGAAATAAATTTATAAAGATTAAAGAAAAGACTCGGGTATCAGATAGTCGTATTCACCTGTTAAGTGGGTCAAACTCCACGACTAAACTGAATAAAGAAGACCAACATTTTAGTAAATAATCTTTATTATCTAAGAATAACAAACTGTTATTTTCTTGCCACTTTTGAATTTAAATTTTAATCCATATCATAATTAGATTTTATAATATTAAAAATAAAATAGAAACCTTAAACAAAAGGTTCATTAGGATTTAGTGAACTTTATGTCTGCTGTTGCCATCAAGAAATATTATTTCTCCTGAATCAGGAACTCTGAAAGAAAATGAAAATATTACACATATTTTGAATCAATATTTTAATAAAACAAATATACTAAATCATTCACAACATACCAGTGCCTAAATTAACATCTAACATGCATCTGCTAAGCAAAACCATTGATCAAAGCAAAGCATAAGTAGAAAAAAAGATAAACACACTTATGGACATTTTCATCTTCAAAAGGAAAAAAAAACATATTTGACAGAGAATGCACATTTATTCAAAGAGTATAATTGAATTTTGAAGAACCTCAGTAATTGAGAGTGACACCAATAAGTACAAGCAAACTTTTTATACAATCTTCACCACGTGGACAGTTCCCGCAGTTCTGGCCTCCACCTACAGAGAACCGGTTCGGACCAGTTCCAACAGCGACCTATACAAAAACATCTCGCGGCTGTTCCACATCATCTTTTCATAAAAGAAATTTAACATAGTTTAAAAAAAAAAGGAATTTCTGAGTTCTTTTATTCTAAGTGAGTCAAAGCACAAAGTTTCACACTTTAAAATTTAAAATATTCCAACTACAACACAAAATGGTTCCAACAGCTCTAGAAGTCTGAAAGCTGACAGCATTCAGCCAATTAGTCTTGTACAAAATTCAATTAATATTTCACTACACTTGGAAAAGAAAGCAAGTTTTAAAAAAAAACATACATAATGTGAATATATTTTTAAAGACACTCAAGTAGCTCACTTAAAAAAGTCTTCAATGGAAAGACAACATTGTCACAAAAAGGCGATTTTTCCCCCCCTGGTATTTTTAGCAAAACTTATTTGAAATGCTTTACTTCTCTGCTACATTTAAAAATGTGTAATTACTCCGCTGCCAAACAGCAAGTTACTAAAAAATTGTAGAACTAGAGGTTCAAATTATGCCGTCTCACCTGTGTGAGTTCTCACGTGAACAGCTAAAAAGTCTTTTCGAGAAAAACTTTTTCCACATGTCCCACATGAGAAAGACTTCTTATCTGTGTGTATTCTCATATGAACAGTTAAATTGCTTTTGTGGGTAAAACTTTTCCCACATGTCCCACATACGAAAGGCCTCTCACCTGTGTGAATTCGCATATGAACAGTTAAACTGCTTTTATGAAGAAAACTTGTTCCACATGTCCCACATGGGAAAGACTTCTCACCTGAGTGAATTCTCATATGATTAGTTAAACTGCTTTCATGAAGAAAACTTGTTCCACATGTCCCACATGAGAAAGACTTCTCATCTGTGTGTATTCTCATATGACCGGTTAAATTGCTTTTTCTGGCAAAACTTTTTCCACATGTCCCACATAAGAAAGGCCTCTTACCTGAGTGAA
>NW_006799983.1:352724-355738 GCF_000485575.1 Poecilia formosa | reverse complement strand
TTGCTTTTGTGGGTAAAACTTTGCCCACATGTCCCACATAAGAAAGGCCTCTCACCTGTGTGAATTCTCATATGACGAGTTAAAGTGCCTTTTCGAAGAAAACGTTTCCCACATGTCCCACATAAGAAAGGCCTCTCACCTGTGTGAATTCTCATATGACCAGTTAAAGTGCCTTTTCGAAGAAAACGTTTCCCACATGTCCCACATAAGAAAGGCCTCTCACCTGTGTGAATTCTCATATGACCAGTTAAAGTGCCTTTTCGAAGAAAACGTTTTCCACAGGCCCCACATGAAAAAGGCTTCTCACCAGTTTGAACGCGTAGGTGACTAAGTAACTGAGATTTAGACATGAAACCTTGTCCACTGGTAACACAGGAGGAAGGCTTCTCATTCGTGTGACAAAGTAACTGAGATTTAGTCCCGAAACTCTTTCTGCAGGTTAAACACGTGAAAGCCATCTTGCCTGTGTCAACTTTCATGTGATTAGACACAGAATTTTTTCGAGAAAAGGTTGTACCACAAATTTTAGAATATAGGTTTTTTTCTGGGTGAGCTTTCTTGTGCGTCTTTTGTTTTGAACTGTCAGTTGCGTCTTTCTGCTGTTTGGTTTTCTGATATCTTTCATTTTGTTTTTGTTCTTCATCTCTCTCTTTTCCTTGGTCTTCAGAATTGATGCAGAGTCGCTTCTCTTCCTCTTTGAACTGTTGATGTTCTGGTTCAGGTTGCTCCTGTTTTATCTGGAGAAGTTCTGGTTCATCTTGATTTAAAGCAGAGTTCCCCTCCTCCCCCTTGCTGAACTTTGCGAGAGCCTCCTCCTCTTTAAACACACAGCGTTGTGGGAAATCTGGACAAAAAGACAAAACAAAAACTTTTAAATGCAAGTAGCTCACTTGTTAATTAAAATGAAGTACAAGGAAGGAAAATACCTGCTAATTCTATGTGAAACAGCTCGTTAGAGCTTCAAGAGAAAGCTTAAAGCTTGACTTATTAGTGCAAGATTTATTTGCAATGGCTGATGATAAGGAGATTTATTGATCAATCTCGTTCTTAACTGAAAAATATCAAAATGAATCAAGAGAATCAGAATGCATTCTGTCATTATCTTATACAAGGGTCAAAGAAAAGAAATGACTTGGCTGATCCAAGAGTAAAGAAACAAATATATACGTCTCTTTTTATAATCCACCAGTTACGTAAGCACAGGACTTTCCATCAGCTTCTTCCCTTGAGAGGTTTAGGACAAAGAAGACAGTATTATCTCTGGCTTTTGTTAGGAAAATAAATTTAAACATGCTAGGTTTTTGAACTTAACCACATGTACAATATTATATAAAATTAAAACTGTTTTAAAATAAGAAAATGTGGTTACAAATTGCCTCCAAAGTCCCAATTGGCATCTCATTTGTAGGATGTTTAACAATCTAAAACACGACTTAATCAGTTAATAAATAACTTTTTTCCCCCATTTCATTTCGTTTCTGAACTGTTCGTGCTTTGCTAGAGCAGCGGTGCGACACGTCGATCTCGGCATAGGTGACAAACTGAACGCCGCCAGGACACCGAGACCATCACGTCCTCCTCATCAAAACATTCGGAACTTTATTCAAGAACAACAACAAAAAAATCAACAAAACTTTTTCAAATTAATGACCCAACAACAATAATAATCTCAGTGATTATTGTTTCAACAAGGTGTTGCGCAATTCTGTGCGTTTCGGTTCCATGCCAAAACAACTAGCAGAGCAGGAGTTTAAAATTAACTAATCAACCACTGCTGTGTTCAGGGGAGCGCTTATTAATAATCGCAAAAATCAATATCAAGCCTGCAAACCTAATATTGTAGCGGACTGAGTGTTTTCAACGTAATATCCGGTCGGCTTGCCATGGCAACGGGTCTGCTTAAACAGACAGAGAGAGATGGAGAATAAAAAGCAGCGCCCCGCCTCCAGCCAGTATTCCAGTATTTGTGGTTAAATACTGAGCATGTTCAATCACAAAGTCCAGATTAGGATACAATTTCATAAGAGTCAACAACAACTTAGTATGCCATGAACATCTGCCTGTGATACTATAATGACCAAAATTTATGTGCAACTTTGTCATGATGACACAACTGATGCTTTATGTAAAGCTCAGTGTTTTCACGTTGGCAGAAACACTTCTCTTGGAAATGTGTACAGCGGTCTGCATTCCATCACACAATCTTGGATGAGCTTGACAGACATGCAATGTTGACAATATATATCATCAGATTCACCCTGAAAATTGTACTTTGATATGCACACTTAAGTGTTAAGGTTACATCCCTAAGTTGAGCTAAGTGTGTTCAGTGCTGGATGGTGAATGTCACACTAAATTTGTTCCATTTGTGTGACTTTGTAACATTAGAACATTTTCAGCATTAATGCCTGTTTTATACTTAAATCTCATTATTTCTCAATTAATAACACTGAGGGGTTTTGGCCAGGTCCTGGGTCTAGTAAACAGGTGAACAGAAGGTAAAATGGGTTAGCTACAACAGGAATGAGAGTCAAAAGGCCGGTGCTCAACAGCTGATTTGCATTTGCATGGCTCTCAGCAACTTCATTTAAATACGAAAACCTCTACTACGCACAAGGGGAGGAGGGTCATAGGGGAACATGGACACACAACGTTTTTCACCATTCTTGGCAGTGCTCTACAATTTTCTACTCTGACAAAAACCTCTTGCCGATAGCCCTCAATCTCCATGCGCATGGAAGAACTAGGTGTCAATAACTGTTGAAAATCCCACTTTTCATCCAGTGCATCTTGATAAAGCTTAAACAGCTGGTTTAAAACTGAATGCAACATAGAATATCTGTAAAACAATCTAATTTGTAATCTCTCCTAGTCATCAACACGTATTGATTGAAATAGCCTAAATATAGGTTTTGACTAATCTTTATGTTACCTGCAGCAGATTGCCTGCTAAATCTTTTGATCTGCCCTTTGTCTGTGTGGGAAAGAATCAGGAGAAGTTCCAGTTTTCACAC
>NW_006799983.1:321339-352351 GCF_000485575.1 Poecilia formosa | reverse complement strand
CAGCTTCTCAGAAAACTCCTGTTATAGTTTCAGTTCCTCCAGTAAATAAGCCAAAGTTGTTTTGTCTCAACACTGACAATATTGGCATGGATTGAACAACATACTGAAATTGTCCAGTGAAATAAGGGATTTTAGTACTCCATCTCCTGAACTCCTATAACAAAACACATTATGAAACGACTAAGTGTAACAGCAATACAATAATTGTATGCATATTGAGAAAATCAGGGTCTACATCAGCTACAGTTTTCTAACGCCGTTTGCTTTTCAATAAAGCAACTAAAGACAAAGATTGTTCTATCTCTCCTACTGGTTTATTGAACAATTCTCTATGTGTTAAAGAATTTCCACAAGAGTTAGCTGCAATTGAAGCAGAATTCACGATTTTCCAAGAGGAAATCAAACAAAAGGGGGGGAGAAATAAGAGAAATTGAAGAGCTACGCAGAAGTCTGAACTTAAAGGAAATGATGGTAGCTTGTTACATTTATGATGTACTGAAGAGAAATAATAGACAGTCAGCAAATGCAGCAGCAAGACTCAACTAGCTACTACTCAATTGTGAACTCGGCACTAAGATGCCGAACTCAGCGTCGCCCCCCAAACAACATTTCTTAACCTGTCTCTAGCTCTCTTTAACCTGACTAATCAGTAAAATGTAAAAGTTTTTCGTACCTATCCGGTGTAAGATGGTCTTCGGTATCCGGGTAAAATCCAGAAGTCTGCGCTGATCCTCCATCTCTTCCATCTCAATCTTGACGTTGATTTTTTTCAACTCTGTGGATGTTTCTTCAGCAGGAAGTACCTGCTCGTTGAAAAACTCTCTCTGAGGCTGAACTGAAGACATTTTCACTTAAAACACGCAAATATTTACCTGAGACAATAAACTCGTGGAGAAGGACCTCGCTGCAGCAAACAGAAAGCGGCGGGACGGACCACTGGCCCTATGGAAGCCCATTTCTATGGAAGCCCATTTCCGCCATGAAAGAAAAAAATAAAAGACCAACAGGAAGTTATACTTATGACTTTCAAAGTCATAATTATGAGATTCAAAGTCATAATTTCGACTTTCAAAGTCATAATCTCATAATTTCAGTATGTTTTAAATTACATCTTACTGTATACTTTAGGCTAATAAAGTATGCCTTTTTAGGTGCCTTAATAATCTTATTTTTTTTGTTAAAATGGCATAGAATAAAATAGTACTAATAAGTGATAGTTAAACTTGTTTAACAACTCAACATATCAAACACTGACAGTTTAGTGACAGAGGTTCTACAACAAAAACAATATTTGTCCTTAACACTAAATGTAGCAGGTATCTTCAGTTTTACATCTCTCCGAATATGATCTGTTGTTTTCAGTTTTTTAACTGAAACACGGAAGCTGTCTTTACCGAATACATTTTCAGATGTGATGCGAGATCTGTTAGTGAACGGCATTAGCTTCAGTTCACACTCCAGACCAGATGGTGGCGGTATTGCACACTTTCAGTTCTTTTTGAAAAGCGCCATAAAAAGAAAAGAAGAAGAAGCCATGAGCCAGAGAAGATAACAGACGCTGTTCAAATTCGCTATTTTTACTCACAGAATATTGCCTTAAAATAGAGAGGGCCTTGATAATAGTTAGTTTTTTTTTAATTATTAAAAAGCTAAATTATTTTAATAAAACAAAAATAAGTGAATCACCTGAAATCCACATGCCAACACAGCTGAATTATTCCAGACTGTTTACATACGGAGAATGTGACATGAAATGACAAAATACATTTCTACAAGAGAAAAAAAACAGGTTCAGTATAAGCGGCAATCCATCTATCATCTTCTCCTTATCCAGTGTTGGGTCGAGGAGGCAGCAGCCTAAGCAGAGAGGCCCAGATTTCCCTCTTCTCATCCACTTGGAAATGTAACAAGTTACTTATATTGTAGGCATCGGTACAACAAGCAGTTTTTGTTTACCATTCCAAAAGGGATATTCTTGAAAACGACTAATTCAGGTGGGCAGGTCATACCTAACAAACAACAATTCTTCACAAACTTCTCTGTTAAAATTGACACAGCAGATTCAGTTGGCAAACAGTTGCTAATTTTGGAAAATGCGTTTTAACTGTTTTGTATAAAAAGCAAAGATAAAGTCAAACATCCAAAAACATGGTACATAGTCACAATAATACTGGAAACCAGTAAGCACTTAAAAGACAAAAAAAAGAGCTCTGAAACTCTGCATTCATGTTTTATTAAGAAAATTGGGGTAGTGTATATGAAAATATTAGGTACAAAAAAAAGCCACATGGTAAAAGTGAAAATGCACCAACAAGGGAGAGAGTGGATGATTGAGTGAGTTGGTGGTTAAATGGCAGGACAGATAAATGAACAGATGGGGTTGGGTGGGGCGGAGCTGGGAAACATTTCACGCAGCAGACCATCAACAGATGACAAATGTTCCTCTCTGCAGCTGTCCTAGATCCTCATCTTTGTACTGTCGCTCGTCTTTCTCACCCAAATCTCATTGGTCCCAACTGAGCTGATGACACAGCTAATGTTTGTGTTATCCATTGCTTCCAGGTAAATGGCTTGACTCTTATGGTACCATCTTTTATCGTAGTAAAGTTTCCCTTCCTCAATGCAGGCCTCGTAACGCTGGGAGGGGTTCTCCATGGGAGCGGAGGGGACGTGCTCAGGAGACAAAGGAGACACTGGTCGTTTCGGTGACTTTAGCTTATTAAGTGTTCTTAGGTCTTCCATTATCTGATCATCTGTTAATAAATAATTTAGCTGAGCTGGTGCCGGTTTCCTTCTCTTGTCAGGGATTGGGACTGGATCATTGAGCCGCCTCCTCAGCTTCCTCATCATGATGGGTTTTACCTCCATCGAGTCACCTGTTAGCTCCATTGTTAACTTCTCATTCTCAATCATCTTTTTCTTTTCCTCCAGCTCTGCGATTAGGTTTTCTTTCAGTTCAACTTTTTATCATCAAACTCCTTCACCGCTGCCTTCTTTTCTTTTATGTAGTTCCTCTCCACCTGTTCTGTCTCAAGGTGAAGAAACAACTCTGCATTTCGAAGTCTCTCTTTGTACTGCTGGTCCAACTTCTTCATCCTTTTCTGATATTCCTGCAGAGTACCTTCCTGCAGCTGCTGCAGCTGTCTTTTTAATGAGGCCAGTTTATCCTGGTACATTTGTTCCTTGATTTCCACATAGTCCTCCTCATCATGTTTGGCAAGTTCTAGCTCACTTGCATCTTCTGTGTCTTCTTCTGAGTCTCTTTCCCTGAAACTTCGGTCATCATCGTCATCCACGCTATCGAGTTCCTCTTCGTCGTTGTAATAATCCACCATAGGAGAAATCAAAGTGGAAGCCATTTATCCGTGTGGATGTAAACAAACATGAAATAAACAATCGATTTGTGTTTCGCAGGCTTGCCTTGATAATAGTTAGTAGTTTTGGTAAATTCAAACTTGTGACATCATAGTCCAAGTTAGACGACAATACAAGTGGACAAGAACCGGATGGAAATGAAATGTGGGTCACGAAAGGAACCAAAGCGACAAAGCCTGCTAACGTGTGGCTAGCTGGTAGTAAGTTTGCTTCAAAATGCTAATTATCTTTGTTTAATTGTAAATGGTACAGTAAATATATAAACAAACTTTGGTTTCAGAAATAATTATTTTATCAATTTTATTGTGACTTTTATGATTGCCACTATAACAATCATTCATGTTATAACTGCATGGAGGCTCTATTTGTTGCGACTTAATATACTTTTTTCATAAAGCTCTGTTTGACTTTGATATTATGAGGTTGTTGTTATAACTTGTTCATCAATGTTTTTATCTTCAACATATTTTTGCAGTCTAAGCAAATGAAGATGAAAGAGGAAGCCAAAGAGATCAGGTATTAGAAAACCTAAAGACTTTCCTGTCTCAGAAGAAGCTGGGACTCCACCAGATCAACCAGCTCTGAGGATGAACCTCCACTTCGTCTTCATGGTGTAAGTTTTTTTTTTTTTTTTTTTACTGACCAGCTAGGTACATTTTCAACAGCAAAGACTGGTGTGTTACCAACACTAAGTGCTTAACAATCATAATTTGATTTAAAAATAACTGGACAGAATTTTTCCCCTTGGTAATCTGCCATTTCTCTTTCATACATTTTATTCATTGTTAGCTTTCAGGGCTCTGCGATGGACTGGTGACCTGTCCAGGGTGAACCCTGCCTCTCATCTGATAGCTGCTGAAGATGGGCACCACCAGCCCCCCTCGCTACCCTGCAAGGATCAGCATGGTCAGATCATGGATGGAAAGCTTTTAAGGGAGTTTGTTTCCTGAAGTCCACACTTAAAACAGCTTCATAGTTAATGCCAACATCAACTGATTCTATGACATTGCTGACTATTTTTTCTACTTCTAACATAACAGGCAAAGAAGACACCCAGAAATGTTTTTCCACCCCAGTCATCCGATCCCAATCGTCATCAGTTCTGATGACGTCACATACACAGCGAGTGTATGTTTATTTTTGTAAGTCTTATTTTTTTGTTGCCATTTTTCTGTACTCTTTAAAATACAAATGCTTTCTCTGTTTAATTGCTCTATTGTTATTTTTTGTAGGTTTCTGTAAAGTGAAGTGGTCCAGTGAATGGGAAGGTTCTGTCGTTGATCCTCTTTGTTCTTAGGAAGGAGAAATGTCAGTTTATCTGCAGCAATACTGGAATACTGTGACATTGTATCAAAACAATACTCTGTCCTTGGTGAAATATTCTTCACATTTCCTGTAAAGTGTACCTATTGTTTTATTGTGCTAATTTTTATAAGCATGTTGTCTGTAAACTTTGAATGTATTGACAATTTGTACAATTTTGTTATAGTATATTGGCTATAACACCTGTTAAGAACATACCAACAGTGTCATGAAGTGTCATTCAGTAAATAATGACACTTTTAATGAGAATTTGCTTTAAAAATTGGATGAAAGGTTTTATGTTTATGACGGTGTCATGTCAGTCTTATTATGCACACCGCATCAAATAAAGTGTTACCAGAATGGTAATATATTGAAAGCACAATGTAATTATTTTCACCAGTAAAGTGTGTTGTAATTGATCCTTCTGGTACCTGATGTGTTGGCAGTACTGATGTGTGTATGAAGCATGTAATGTAGAAAGTGGCAAAGCAGAATAATAAGACATTAAGTAACTAAAAAGTGTGCTTTATTAGCAATTATAATAAACCAAAAGTGTAATTGCAGCATACTGTAATCACACTACTAATATATTAAATATGTATTTACAATATACTTAAAATACATTCTAAGTATATGTTAAATCTAAATCAATCACTAAAATAGTACACTATAAATATGCTAATCAAGCACGTTTTTGGTACATAAAAAACAGTACAGTACACTTAAAGTACACTAAGTACTACTTAAGTTTGTCCAAAAATGTACGTTGAAGTATGCATAGTACACTTTAAATAGTGCTTAAATACTACTTAAATACACTAAGCACAAAATTAGTATGTCAAAATAAGTCACACTTTAAGTCTACTAATTCTAAGTATATTTGAAATATACTCATAATTAGTCCTACTAAAAGTATGCTTAAGTACGTTAAAATTTAACATACTTAATACACTAATTTTTCACCAGGGTAATATCATCAGAACATCAATATTTCAGAACAGGTGTAGCATCGACAAGTCATTTATGTTAAAATTACTTGAAGAATTAGCCAGTTAGATTTTGACCAGAGATTGCGAGTTTCGATGGATTAAGATCTCGCGAGATCAAGGGTAGCTCTCTCAACAGGTGAGCACTAATTGATGACACCAGAAAGCTATTTGAGTTTGGGCCTTGCTCTCAGCAGCGTTTCTGAACAATGAGCTTCTTATTTCTTTGAACCGTTTCCCAAGCAGGTAACGTGTTCATAGAAAGATTCGGTTTACGTGATAACTACATTTTAGGTGTTCGAAAAGTGCGAGGAAAAAAAAATGCCGGTGAACAATAACAACCAGGTGAGTGTATTAAGGGAAAATAAACGCCTACGTTAATTAACTGTTTCCTGTCTAAACGTTTCTGAAACCATACATTAAACTTCGTTAGTAATTGTGCTGATTTTAGATTTGTTCTTTAATTTTAATCAGAAAGTAGTACCGAATGCAGCTGCCCGGCTAATCAAGCTCCCCGTGGTTCGCTCAGCCTGTGCCACCCTGTCGGTCCTGTACAGCGATGCTAAAAGCAGCAACCCCGGTCTGAGATCCCTATGCGAGGCGCTGGAGAGCGGCGTGACCGCCCTTAGCACCGCGGCCTGTACCAGAGCCTCGCCGGTCATTGTTAAACTGGAGCCACAGAGTGAGTCCGACCATGACTTGTTTACTGGTAGTCTTATCTTTTGATGCGCAGTGGATTAACCCTGAAGCTAGACGTATTTCTCGACAGGCTGATCTGAATATCATCAAAAAGTAATTTCACTACTTTAACTGAAAAAGTGAGACTCTTAATTTATAGACTTGAAAGAGTTTAAATGTTAAAGTCACAAACTTAAAATTTTTAAGTTATCTTAAAATGATTATAATATTTTTAAGACTGAAATGTTGTGTGAACTAATTTTGATTGTCCAACAGAGACACTGACATCGTCCACAAGGAGTCTGCCACAAAACGGTCAAAGCTGGTAAAAGCTGACTGCCCAGTTTTAAGAATATTAATAGAAAGCTGAGTGGAATGAAACCCAAGAAAAAGGTGCAGAAGGTTTTAATTTTCACATACTTTAATCCTGAGAAAAAGGGATTGAGGAGAGTTCCTTTTGTGCTTCATTTGTTACCCATGGAGGCAACCTTTTTAAAGATCTCCATAGCTGCCACGTACATAAACAGATTTAACATATTCTGTCCTCATGAGACGTACCAATCACCAATGATTTGTCAATGTTTTTGGTTCGTGGCTCCTCCATGCTTGGCAGTACCAATCACGGCTTAGCAGTTTTCAGTTGAACTTTTGCTTAAACGAGTCAGGCTGGACTCATAACTTGAATGTGTCAGAATCCATAATTTTTACTATAGTTTGAGTCAAATATTGTTAACCAAAAGGTTTTTTTTTTTTTTTTTGTTCTACTTTGAAGTCATGCAGTAGAAATTCATCACGACCATGCAGTAAATGTACATTTTCTAAAGAAATGCACTGCTGGGTATTGTCTTTAAAGTACGTTTCTTTTCAGTCTCAATTGCGAACAATTTTGCCTGCAAGGGCCTTGACTGGCTGGAGACTTCGTTCCCTGTTCTTCTGTCCCCACCAGATGAGGTACTTGTGTTTTAAATGATTGGCCTGGTTCTTAAAGGGTGATCCTCATAATGAATTTGACTCAATCACACAGGTTGTTGCTGCTGCCAAGAGCAAGGTAAACAGGATTAGAGCTGTGGTGGGCATTGCAGCCGGTGGGACAGTTGTGACAGTGCAACACACAGTCACCTGGGTGATCAGCAGACTGAATCAGGTAGACAACATTGAGAACCAGTCTATGGTGGAGCGAGCCATCAGCATGGCCAGTATGGGATTGGACTCGGCTCTGACTGTGTCGGAGGCTTTGGTGGACCAGGTGCTCCCACTGCCAGAAGAGGGGAGAATAGGCAAGTATCAGTCTCCTGAGTGGCAAGTCGTTCTCACTTCATTGCCTACTTTTGCTTTTCTGTCCACAGAAGAAGAAACCCACTTGGTGGAGGGTTTTGAGGCTTCTGTCCGCTCAGGAAGTTACTCTGTGCGCATGATGAAACTCACGGCTAAAGTGTGTTGGAGGACCTACCACATGGTTGGCTCAAAAATCCACTTTGTTCAGGTGTGTTGGGTACAGTTTGATCAGGAAAGATGTTTGAGTTTTATAAAAGTTAAATATTGGAAAAGGACTATCCTATTGTAAATTTTTGACTCTTGAGATCATTTGCTTTGGACACTTCATCACAATGAGATATATTTGAGACCCTTCATTACTTTAGGGAAGGGATCAGTCCTTGAGTCCCAGAGCCCTACAACTTTTGGGTGCATCTCTGCTCCTACACAACTGTCATCTCCTTGGTCTTGGGGTCTCGGCAAGTTTTGTAAAGGTCATTAGTCATTTGATTTAGGTGTTTGAGTAGAGATTCATTCAAAAGTTGCAGGACAATGGCCCTCTAATGAAGTTGCAGAACAACTTGCCTTTTGAAACCCCAGAGTTCCTACTGGTGTCTTGGCTTCTGAGGTTTTCTTTGATGTCCAGTTGATTTAGGAGGAGAGCAATGTTTTAGCAGGTTTGCAGCTGTGCACACTTTCTGCTTGAACAATGCTTTGTGGATTATTTAAGGCTTGGGATATAACAAACTCTACTTTAAACCTTAGCTTTCTACCTGACCTGTCTGGTCTGTTTCCTGCTCCAAATGTTTTGTTCACTAATGTTCTTGAACAAACCTCAGAGGCCTTCACCTCAGGCCTCTGAGGTGCTTGTGAGATTAAATGACGCGCAAGCAGATTGTTTTCCCATTTCAAGGCAATTTGGCTGCACCTAATTTTTAAATTAGAGAGTGGAACCCAAATTTTGTTTAGAATACCAAAGCAATACCTGTATGTGACACCCAATCAGCATTTCCAATGTGGCTGCTTAATATTTGTTCACGATTCAACAGATCACAGAGTTTATATCCAGACCCACCACTCTGGTTCAGGACCTTCAGACGAGCTGTCGGACTCTGGTGTGGAACCTCCAGGGGTTACCCCAACACTTTCAGCATCAGGCGGTTTCTGTGTTTCTCTTCTTCAGCCAGATGCGCAACCTTAGTAGTCCATCATCCCATCAGGAACAGACTCGACACGGAAGTCACTTCAGAGCTGCTGAAGGTTCACCACCCTCCAAGGAACTGGCCTGCTCACAGAGTACACCAGCTTTACGAATGAGACCCACCAAGACATCTGTGTTTGAGAATGGCTGTGTTGTGAAAGGATGTGTTCGTCGTTAGTTTTGATTTTTTGATTCTGGATTTAAACTATATAACAATGTATTAAAAGATTTGAAGCTTCATGAAACTTGATTCTTGTTTTTGTAGCAAATGTTTTCTGTCCAAATCATAAAGATGCACTTGTGTCACTTTGCAATCAAAACTGATCTTGATGTTTAAAAAAATTCTAGCTTCCTTAAAGGGTTACTCTGAAATTATTTCTGTTATCAGAATGAACTCATTAAACTGCAGAGGGGTGGGAGGGAGATCAAGAATTTCCAATATTGGGTTACTGTCAGATTTGTAGTTTTATGAAGGCATAAAGTAACCTTGATTTCTAAGCTGGTAGCATTTAGGGGTGTGTAGTGTAAAAATCTGAAGTCCACTTGACATTTAAGAACGTTAACAGTTTCTCCTGTTGGCATAAAATTGCAAATTTGAAAATCAAATGGAGTTCAGTGACACTTGTTCTGAAAAAGTCCACTTAAAATTAAAGTTTAAGTTATTTGTGGGGCTATAGTTGCCAAAGTTTAAGTACCACACTAAGGTACAATGTGCATATAAAATGTTGTAGAATCAAGGTTGGCATCCCTTATGTAATAACTAAACTTTCAAAGATGTTCAAGTACCTTTGAAGAACAGCAACTTTCCAACTAAGGTTTAGGACTGAAAAGTGATTAATTGAATATCAACTCAAACATGCCAATTGCTGATCACTCAGCAAAACTGGCCAATTAAAATCAGATCAGCTACACTGCACTGATAAAGGGCCAAGCCTTTCACATGCTCTTTTTAAAGCTGCAGATGCAAACTTTACAATTTATCAAGTGTACATTAAATATTTAAAAGGGAACCAAATTTTTACTTTTTGTTTATTGCTTGAAATAAGCTTAAGTGGTAAGACTGCAGAATTTGCCTTTCAGCCAGTTGTCATAATACTCAATTACCAAATTAATTGTTGCTGCAGCCCTATTAAGATTGGGTTTAATTTAATGGAATACACTGAAGAGCTGCAGCACTGTTTCAAATGTGACAATGAAGTGATTACACACAGGAACTCAGAAATTTAGCTAATGCTGCATCAAGGGCCAGAAAGGCTCAACTATTTTAACTATCACATGTAGAGATGCTTATAATCAGTTTTCATAGAATCTTAATGTATAAATCTGGGATTTTCTATCAAGCAACCATGTACAACACAAATCACAGCAGTTTTTCAGCAAAACGTTTATTTCATTTAAGGATTTCACTTTTGGCTGGACTCCGACTTGGATGTGGATGCTCTCAGAGAAGAAAGGCGGCGCCTCTTGGCGATCTGTTCCTGACGCTTCTCCTTGGCCTCCTGTTTTTAAAAATGTAAGAAAATTTGGTTTAAATTTGAACAAAATTTTTTTTGGTGTTTTAGACATTCTCAGAAAAAAAAAGTTTTCAACAGGAATCAAAGTTCCAACTTTAAGAGTTCAAATGTAAATTCTGACTATCTTAATGACAAGATAGTAACTGCCTTGTCATTATCAACTTTATTTTGACTTCTATATGGATATACCATTCTAGCAGAGTTTTACGGAAACGGTAATAATCCTATTACTTTTTTGTAGTTCTGAAGCCCAGATCGATTGTAGCATTTTTTAAAAACATTTGAAAATTGAACACACCTTCATCCTCTTGGCCAGCAGCTTGGCGTACTCGGAGGCCTCCTCCTTGTTCTTCTGGGTGCGTTGTCTCTTGAGGGCAATGCGGCGGCGCTTGTGCTGCAACACACGAGGGGTCACCAATCTTTGGATCTTGGGGGCCTTAGTTCTTGGCTTCTTGCCTAAAAGAGGAAGTGGTTATCAGTAACAGTTCAAGACAGCAAAAAATGTGCTAATAAAGAGTGAAGCAACAGAACTGCACATTTCAATCATCTTTAAAATCACTTCAAGTGAAAGAATTCAGAATGTATCCAAACAAATTGTTCTGCCTTCAAGTCAAAAGTGAGGTGACTTCACTTTGAATCAGAAGTCTCAAAAGAAGTTTGTTTACCCAGTTCTACCCAAAACTGATCTGAAATGTGCAGGTAATTGTGCTGGGTTATGCAACAAAAATATTTTAGGAAAATGGGAAGAGGAACTAGGGAATACAGCAGCTTAGAAGTAGTTATGACTCCCACTTTATAATATTTAGAACAATGAGAGGCATGAGCAGCAGCACAAGATCATAAAATGGCTAATCCAAAAATGTTGCTGTAACTGCAGCTCTCTTAGGGTTCAAGCTCTTACTTTAGCCTAAACATCATTGTGCCTCTATGGGTCAATTTTACTGAACTACAAGAAAGCAGCTCAGTCACAAAAAAGCCAGAATTGGAATTATTCTGCCTTTTCTACTTTTTGAAAGGAAACGTAGAAATTGTGATGGATCCCAGACTTTTTCAGTATTAATGTTAAAAAATAAACTATAATACACCAATACAATGTTAAAGATGTACCAAAAGAAGGATCGTGCAAAAAGGACATCTCAAAAACAGAAAAAAGTACAGAGGCTCCAGCAACAACTTTAACAGCAGAAAACCTCCTCTGGCTGTTGATTTACAAGCCATAATCTCCATGTTCATGCAGGCTTCAACACAACTTTCACCTTCTTTAGTCAGGGGTCTCCTCACGACATACTGCCTCACGTCATCCTCCTTAGCCAGGTTGAAGAGCTTGCGGATCTTGCTGGCCCTCTTGGGACCAAGTCGGCGAGGGACAGTGCTGTCGGTCAACCCGGGAATGTCCTTCTCACCTTAATGGCAAAACATCAGAACGTGAATGAAATCTGACCACAGAGCAAATTTTCAGTTCTACAAAATTTAAACAGGACAAACATATTCAACTCAAAGACTGAAGGGAAACTATAAGATCATGGTGCTTGCTTTCTTTTTTCAACATAGCACCAGTTACAAGGTATCGTTTACTGACGAGATAAAATTTAGCCATTTGACAGACCATTCACCATCTGTTTTTTGACAACAGATTTGATATTATTTTCAGCTCCGAAGAGTAGAATAGATAATCTCTGCCTCCGCATCTTAAGGGCAGGAACAAAATAATTCAATATAGTCAGTTCTCCTGAAGGGGAGAAATATGAAACAAAACACAGAAGATCTAAACATTTCAATTAAACATTATAAAAACTGCAAGTCGTCACAGTGAGGAAGCATTGCAGTTCAACCATCCACTGTCACTGGGTCTGGTCGCATCTGGAAAGCAGCTCCACAGTTACTCTGGCAACACACTATCCCCTCTAATTTGACTATTAATCAGTCAAAAGAGACTCCATGGTGTGCCATCCATATATGCAGCAAGTCATTGACCTACATAGGCTAACATTACTGATACAGCATGAATAATACATAAGCTTTACACAGCTGGGTTTTCATCCACCAGGTTACCTTTCTTGACGATGACCAAGTTCAGAACGCTGAGGTTGGCATCAACGATGCAACCCCGGACAGACTTGCGCTTGCGCTCGCCGGTCCTGCGGGGACGGTAGCAGGAGTGGCCCTTGCTGAGCAGCAGACGCACACGGCCATGGGTTAGTACCCCCTGTTTCATGGGGAAGCCCTGCTTGTCGTTGCCGCCGCTGATGCGCACCACATAACCCTAGACAAAAACAGTTTTTAACATGTGCAGAAGAAGGCAGTTTCCTTTCAGAATGTCTTAATCTTATACGATTCCCAACAAAGAATATCACTAATCCACAACCAAGAGTTTTCACAAGTCTCTAATTAAATATCAGACTTATTAAACCCTTTTGAAAGTCATTAAGTCAAGACCAACATAAATAACAAATCAATTTAAACTAACAAATTGAATAATTTGGGTTGGAGTTTTTTGACTGACATGTGGATCTATTACTTTTGCAACAAGACTGTTTACACTTCTTCACCTTACCCTATATGCATAGCTTCATAACAGTCATCTTTCAGTCAAACATTAAAATCCCTAATCAAGTCACACCTTAAATATACAAAGCTATGTACAAGTTTACTTTGTACATAATGCATACATGGACATATTTAGGATTTCTTAAAGTGTTAAAATTGAGATATTTAAATGTGTAACACTGACTTTTGGATGCTATAAAATCTGCAAATCTGATCACACATCACTTTGTTGTTCCATCCTATTGTAATCCAAATTTCCACCATAAACTAGAAGAAAAAATATATATATCAATGCAACACTGCACAAAACAAAGTTTGTGTTAATGACAGAAATGCTTAAGACCTTTATTCTTGCCAATTTCCTACAGTCAGCCTCTCAACCAAATACCACCTCACTCACTAAATTGTGGTGTCTACTTCAAAAACATGTCGCGATACATCCTGCAATCTTAGATGTTCCATTTATTGCAACAAGTCATTGGGAGAGCACAGCTGTTTCAATCTGCCACGATTAACTGGGCTGATCGCATCTGGAAAGCTCCTCTACAGTTGCTCTGGCAACACACTGTCCCCCCTTAAAGACTACAGATCAGTCACAAGGGTCTCCGGTGTGCCATGATGATGTGCAATGGACAGAGAAACTTACCTTCCACTCATCTCCCAGAGGGTCAGCAGCCACCTCAGTGGCCATACGCTTCTCATAAAAGATGCGCAGCTTCCTCTCATCATCAACTTCAATCAGCTTCTGGCAGCCGGTAGCAGGGAATGAGATGTTCAGCTTAAAAGCAATTTGAAATAAACAAGTGTTAGAGCTTTTGACCATCATAGAGACACACAGACAACACGCCAAAGATGCAGATTTGATAACTAGGGTAATCAATAACATGAATGAAACTTCTAAACATCTGTGTTAAATATGTTCTAGAAATAGTGCCACAGTTTCAATTGGCGAATGAGTAAAACAGAGGCCTGTTAGCTTCTTTGCCGGGTCCAGTCAAAGCTGAAAAGACTAGCTGTGTGTACTCTTTACAAGAACATACCCAGAATATTGGATTAAACTGTTAAAAAGCGTGTATCCCTCGAAACAATAACGGAAATTTCACAAATCCTTTTCAATGTAAGTAGTTGCACACTGTGCGGCCATGTTTCTACAGCTCACTTTCTGACGGGCTAGTCAGCTAGCTCGTCACAATCAAAGCTCATCCTCAACTACAAAGCCACAATACCTGCATTAAACCAAACGTTTTAAAAGTTTAACATGATAGCTTTATTTCAACTAATATATTTTAACGATACTGGCTTTCAAAAACAAAATAAAAGCAAGTCATGGTTGTACCTTCATTTTGCCAAACCGACCCAACGACGGTCCGCCAGGGGAAAGAGGCAGGATATCCGCTCCGTGATCTCACATAGAACAAAGTAATCTCGCGATAGCTAGATGGCCGTCATGAACCACCCTGCTAACAAGTCAATAAAGTAAATTGAAATGAAATAAAGTAATTTTATTTCATTTGTTCTTTTTTATCATCAATAGACGTCAGTCTTAGAAAAAGACAAGCGCATAACAATTAAACCTACATAACATGAGGTTTAATGCTGCTACACAAATAAAAATACAGGCAATAATTAAAATCATACAATGTTACATGATTTGTCACTTTTCTCTTTATCTTTTAATAAATTATTGACACTTTTATGTAATTATAGGTTTTATTTATTTATTGTCATTTATATTTCAACCTTATATTTTACTTTTGTGAAACACTTGATATGCAATATGTAGAAAAATATATATATTTCGAAGTGTAATTGAAGTCAAATTCATTTTTGTGCGCACAAAACTTTGCAAATAAAGCCGATTTTGATTTGTTACCAAAATGTTTTATATACATATGTATTTGCGAATATTTACCCTTGGCCCTCAAACTTAATTTAAAAAATAATGATGAAAATACTAAGATAAAAATATGATTCAATATTTTCTGTTTTTAAACAGAAAACATATATTAAAACATAAAATAAATATGAATGATTACTTTAACATTCATATTGTCAGTACTTGCAAGAACATAATGCTACAAACAATATTGACCAGTGCAGGGCGCCAGAGAGCAGATTAGTTCGTGACATTGTAGCCTACAGAAGTTGGAAAGTATTTCAATTAATACAATTAACTTAAAATGATTGCAAATGTTTAAAAAAGGAATGTGAAATGCATGAAAGGGCTCAGACTTTCACCATTAGCTCTCCATCGGGGTCAGCGCTATCCATCCGTGCTACAAGATCAGTATTGTTTTCCATTTTTATTCCTGACGGTGGGGTCTCTGTGTGCAGGTGAGGTTTTCTGAACCAGGTTACTGTGGGACTGACTGAGTCAGCATAAAGTGAAATGAGCATTTTGAGTTTTAAAATACCATATAAGTTTGTTATTTGGCTTTTGATGGTTACATTTACAGATTTACCTGTGGAAAATTAATGTAACGGAAGCTTTTAACGCAGAAATCTTCGCATTTTGTTTGAAACTTGTGTTTTTATTGAACCAGCAATCAGAAAACATGCTTCTGAAAAAAAAAAAAACTTCCCTTATTTTTAGCGTAATTTTCCCTTAACAGCTGTGAAAGTATGGAGAGCCATATGAAAGTTGCACTTGGCAGGTGAAGTGAGCGGTCTTCTTGACTTCATCGAAGTATTTTCGACCCCCTGTTGCATCAGTCATTAACCATGAGTTTTTGTGCACTTACAGACACAAACATACACACGCACACACAGAGAGAGAGAGAGTACTAGTGAGAATTACGGCCATTGCAAGAAAGGATATAAAAATGTGTGACTTATTTTTTTTCTAGTGGCTCTAATAGTCTTTCGTAATTTACAGGCTATTTTACATAAACATGAAAAACTGATTAGTGTCACAGCTGTTAGAAACATTGGCTAGCAACCCACTTGTGGAACATTGAATTTATTAATTACGTTATATAAGTGATTATAAATTCTAAGTTATTGCTATAGCAACTCACTAAATAAACCATATACTTTTGTAGTTTTTGTTGTTGTTGTCGTTTAATCATGAGTGTTAAAAAAAAAAGAAAAACATCACCAAACACTTCCGGTTTTACTGAAGAAGGAAGCTGGGCGGAGTGAGTCCTCTTGCACAGTGTGAACACTCTTTGAGGCCAGAGTGAGCAGCTGTCAGAGGACGAGGCAGAGCGTCACGAAGAGCAGAGAAGAGGCTTTGTGGAAGGAAGGACTGAGTGAAAATGCAGCACAGGAGCGAGCCCCGACATCAACACTTGTCCACAGTCCGTCTCAGGATCCAGACTTTAAACTGCTAGCGTGTCGCCGCCGAGCTGGCTCATACCACGGACTTTCCCTCGGCTGTTGTTTTTGTTTTGCTCTAATCTGCTGGAGGATCACAGACTGAACAGCGCTGCTGTCCACTCGACAGGACTAGTCCAGACATGAGCAACGTTAACCCGATTTTCTGGGACCAGTTGCAGGCTGGCAGCTCCGATGTCGACTGGTGTGAAGGAAATTACCTCATCTACCCCAGCATCGCTGAATTTTACAACACGGTCGGTATGAAGTCTGTCGAGTAAGCAGTGTTTTGGATAATGCAGTTTTGTTTACAGCCGGGGTTGCTCTGCTTTTGTTTCGCTCTGTCATTAACTGCCTTCTCACACTTCATCAACACACCGCCGTGTTACCAATAATAAAGGCTCCTATGAGTTAAAGAGACTTTTTAAAAGTTAATCTGCTTTAAATGTTTTCCTCTCCAGTTCAGCCGCTCTGCTGGACCCAGTGGGCAACACGTTGTTTTGATGCCACGATGCTGTTTCCTCAAAGTGTTGTTTTGTTATTTCATTTCAGATCAGCAACGTCTTGTTCTTTGTTTTGCCTCCCATATTGATGTTCTTGTTCCGTGAATATGCCCAGCATTTCAACAACGGGATCTACCTCATCTGGATCCTGCTAGTGGTGGTCGGTAAGTGAATGACCTCCTCTACTTCATAGTGAGGATGAGCAGCCAAGACAGCTTCAGTGCTTTTTTGTTTTGTTTTGTTTTAAAGAAAATTGGCAAATAGTTTTTATTTGTGGGAAACCATAGGTGAAAAAAAAGCAGCTTCTTCTCTGTGTACATGCAGTTTCTGTTATTCATACAGGCTGCTGAAAAGTATTTTGAAATATGGAAAGTTATCTGCTTAATCTGCCTGAGTGTCCTCTGTGTGCTGATATAATGTCAGACTGGCAGGATACGAGTTGAGATCAGAACCCACATCTCAGGGTGGGGGCATTTCCACCATCTGCTCCTTGATTCATTTCGTCTTCTTTGTTTCTCAAAAATCATTTTGTAAAACGCAGGGAAGCCTCGATTATGTAACTGTGCTGCAAACTACGCCGTGTTACTCATACTTTTATATTTGGTTCTGGTGGGGTGTGTGTGTTTCTCTAGATAATCTTCTTAAATTTAATTATTTAAAAATGTAAGCTGCACAACATACTGAATTGCATTATTACAATTTGAAATGCCTGCATGGACAGTATGTTTCTTGAAAATGTAGCATTCTAATAATAAACTTGACCTCCTTAATGAACTTTCACTGACTCTGGTATTCAAGTATATTTTTAATTAATAAAGCTCACAATAAATAATTGGGGGGCATGATATAATTGTTAATTTTCAAAAATGAACAATTAAAATCAGAGTTCAGCACAAATTTCTCAAAACACCTGATGAACTTGCTGATCTTTGTCCACTGGTCTGAGGTCCTGTTACCTACTGACACAGATGAAGACAAAAGGAAACGTGATTGTGCTCGTTTTCCACTTTAGATGCGATTACTGCTACATGATTAACGAAGCCTGCTCAGTGTTTCCATGGGATGTTTTTTCTCACGGACTGAGGTCACCTCTCAGGAACCGGTGAGGGGAGGGCTGGGTGGAGGACTTGGTGGTGGTGGTGGTGGGTGGTTCTGGTTATCTTTGCTGACTATGCAACCTGCGTGTTTTCAAACAGCGCTGGCACCCGGCCTCCATTCACACACAACGGCTCCATTCACTGCTGTGATCTATAAATCAGAGGAGCATTTTAACAGTATTTGCTTAAGAATGAAGCTATGATCTACTAGCTTGATATTTGTTCTGGAAAAAAAAATAAAATAAACATATTGATTTCCTTTTCAGAACAAGACGTACAATTTATAAAACATTTGTAAATGTTTATACTTACAACTACATTGTTTTTAACCCTCCTCTTCTGCAGTTTACTAGAGCTACTTTGTATAATTTATAGTGTGTCAGAGGCTCCATTTTTCAGCTCATTTATAAACAACTTGCCTTACAGCTAAAGGGAAAAGAAGAGATCAGGAGGCGTTTGGTTCCAGTTTTCAGAAACAGGGCAAATTCATAGACTAATAACAAGCAGAATTTAAGGTTTTTTACTCACTCTTTTTATTTCAGTGTGTAGTATTATAATTTTAGGGCACTAAGCTTAAATTTCAATGTTGTTATAGGCAGGACTAATTTTACCGCATTACATAATAAAGTCTCAACAATATTAGCTTATACAGTGTAATCCAAGTTGTAAAATATTGTAACTCTTAAGTAGAGATGGAAAATATTGCATGAAGTCATGTTGTTTTATTAAAACCTTCTTCACAATATGTAATATGTATCTTTTTATACTACATAAAACCTTAAGAAGTGTTCATTCAGCTGACAATTAGTGTGCAGCAACAGGTGGGGAAGGGGAATTGGGGCATTACTCAGTCATTTTGGAACTGTCTCTAGTATCTTATTATAAGGACTTTAAACCATAGGGGCAGATTGATGAGAATGTTTTGAAAATTTAATCTTTTAAAAAAATCTTTCTTTAATCCTTACCCCTTACATTAGTAGAATCTTTGTACACGACTGGAGAATAAGAAAAGAATCCTATGGGTAGCATTTCAGCTATGTTGTGACTGTGTCCCATTAAGAATATTTTATTAGTTGATGACTTAATGGTGTTAAAATAAGCATAAAAGGCTTTTATAAATGGATAATATATGCAAAAAACTCAAAGTTACAAAATAAAACGTTTTTTCAATTGGCATTCATAGTTCATCTTATAATGTAAAATAAAATTAGTATGCAGCAGCTGTTCCATAGGTTGTCTGAGGTCAATATTTCAGGTTTTAGTGATTCATAAAATGACCTAATTGTTTTGACAGCTTGGTGGATAAGCAGATATGTGGCCATAATAAAATCTCTAGATTCTGGTCACACCACTCCTTTGTGATTTTGTAACTTACCAGTTTTGAACTTTCCACTCAATGTTTAGTTCCAACAACAACAGAAGTTGTTTTAAAACGGAAATGTTCTTCAGTTACTGTTCGCACTTGTTACCTTTATTTATCTTTGCGACTTTCTTTCTCACAGGCATCGGATCAACGTATTTTCATGCCACACTCAGCTTCCTCGGCCAAATGCTGGATGAGCTGGCCATTCTTTGGGTGCTCATGTGCGCCATCGCCATGTGGTTTCCCAAGAGATACCTGCCAAAGATGTTCAGGAGAAATCGGTATGTCGATCATTCCAAACGAAACCACTAGGAAGCAGAAACGCGCCTTGAGATGTAAGGAAAAGGCTAATTGGTTTATTTATTTATCTTTTTTTTAAGAGACAGATGTGGAGTTTACTGTGGGTCATTGGCTTCTCTTATGATGCATCTACTGTTATGACTCATTACATCTAAATATAGGCACATCCAAGATAGCTGACACCAGTAAAAGCAGCATCACATGTCTGCACTTCTTGTATTGTCACAGAGACTTGATGGCTGCTCTCTCCTGCTGCAGGCTGTCGCTTAACATTTCCTCTGCTTATTGCTCATCGGCAGCTGAACCAAGTGCATGTGAATTATTTGAATCTGGTGGTCTTTCTTTTTCTGAAGCAGGTAAAAAAGATCCAAAGTTGGCTAGAATCACATGGAGAGAAAATGAAACAACAGCAAAACACAAAGTAGAACTACAGTGAAAAGGTCTAATTTAATATAACACAGCTAGAGTAAACGACCTGGATTTGCTTAATACAAGTCAAATTATTTTGTTCATACAGGACTAACATACAGCAACGCATTATCAACACAAACTACAAGTGGATAAACAGTTTGGTCAGGTTGCCATCCAGAGATTGTTTCATATTGTTGCTTGTTTTTGCTTCTTTGTGTAGTTTAAGGTTTAAAGTGGTCATCGGCATCCTGTCTGGGATCACCACCGGACTGGCCTTTGTTAAACCTGTGGTCAACTCGCTGTCGCTCATGACTCTGGGCATCCCCTGCACAGTGCTGCTTATCACTGAGCTTAAAAGGTGAGTAGAGATTATCTGATCCCAGCGTACATTACACAACATCACACGACAAAACGTGAACCTTCTGCTCTGCATGACTCAGTCAGAAACAAGAGTAAAATTTGTATGAGCAATAAATGCTACATAACATCTTAATGAAAATGATCGGCTTTGTTTGTGCCATTTCTATCGCTGACTCATTTCCAACTCTAATGTGTTTTTGTGTCTGTTCCATTGTTTCTCTGCGCTTGTGAGTCATGCTATGACTGCGTCGGTTTAGGAATTTGTCATTCAAATTCAAGCTGCAAAATATTTTTTTGCGTTTTTCCTGTTATTCCTAAATCTATTGCCCAAGATTTTTAGTTGAAGTCCTTTGTTCCTGTCATAAATCATTCACTGTTTTGGTATCGCTGTCGCTATTGAATCAGTATTTAAGCAGAATGGAAGCTAATAATGTTCAGGAATTTGTCTATCATTTGCTCATTGTTTCCTTTAAGTAAATGTGGTCATGTGACTTCCAGACATATTCCACAGGAAATATTCCAAATTGTAAATTCCCCATGTTAGTTTTGGGAATTAACTAAAATTAAGAGGTAATCTAAACAAACTGTATCATAATCAGACATAAACATCAACATTCTATTTGCCATAAGTGGACACCTAATGTCCACTTATGGCATAATGGGTAAAAATACCTCCAAGTCAAAATTCTATCAAGGTTTAATTACTTTGTCAAACAATAAATTCTTTCATTAAACAACAAAACATGAATTGTTAATTTTTTGTAGTTTTAATCATGGGTCATATTCTGTATTATTCTTTAAGAGCTGACTGGTCCAAAACTTGAACAGCAGTCAAACTTTGGAAATAATGTGGGATTTAAAAGCTTATGAAAAAAAATGTAAAATTACACTTAGATTAGTCTCAAGATTTGAGCATTTTTCTAATTTATTTATGTGCAGTGGCTAAGTACCTGCATTCAGATGGTTAATGGCACACAATGGAAATACATTAGGATGAAATAACAATAGGTGGGTGTTGAGTGTTGAAGAAAGCACAACACTGCTTGGGTTTAGGAGTCTCTTTATGCCTTAATGATTTATGGATCAAAAGTTAAATGGCTAAAACAAACAAAAAATTCCTTCAAAAGTAGAAAAAAGCTGGACTGAAAATGAGTGAAAAAAAAAATCCTAAAGAGAAGGAGTGAAACCTCCTGAAACCCAGAACAACCACTAATCAAGACTTCTTAGATCTAGGAATGAAACATGAAGGACAACTCGTCACTACGGCACAGTGCCGTATTTAGCAATAACATGAGGTCAGATCACTGAGAAAACCCTAATGGCTTCACCGACTACAGCACAATAACACTTGATCTTCAATCTCCTGCAATTTTAATGTTGAAGGCACGTTATCTTATCCCGACTAATAGATTATTTTTACGATCGTATGTCCCTGCAAACACATTTTCAACAAACTCGTTGTTTGTGTCAAAGAGAGACCCTGTCAGAGCCTCCAGGCATTTCCTCTGTCTCAGTATCTGCATGTTGTGCTTTTCCCCCTCAACACTTACTTACAAGCATCAGTCCTGAAACATTAGGTCACCTATTGTTTAATTTCTGGCTAATTCTTGACATTGCTGCAGCACCAGTCATCTGTTGAAGCCTCTTGTTATTTTGCAAGACCAGACAGAGTTCCTGTAGCCATGACTGATGGACTCCTGTCCTCAGAAAGAACATACTGTTTTGTTGTTGTTTGACTTTTCTACACTGTGACTCTTGGCCCCCCTTTGACGGAGTTCCAGCTGCACAAAAAAACAAAGTCCTCGGTGTCTCAGACGGACAATGTAACGCTTATTTAAGCGGAAAGTGTAAAAGCAGAAATTCTAGTCAGAGCTTTGCCATAAAATGTGTTGTCACTATCAGAGAAGATGAAAGGATGATGAAAAAGCCTGAAGATAAACATATGTTTTATTGCAATCGTGTAATCGCACACTAAAAAAAAACTAAAAACAAAAAAAACTAAAAATATATTACATTAAAATTTAAAACTATTGACAAATCCAACTTTTAGTTTGTCTACATTCTTCAAGAATGGAAAATATATCATGATAGGAAGTTTTTATTTTTTATTTTTTTGTGAAGTATTTAAGCTGCAGTGGGCGTGCCATTTGTGAAGGCCATCAGGGGTTCAGTTTTCAACCTTGAGACCTTTGCTGCATTTCTTTCTCTCTCTCACTGCCCATTTCCTGTCTGATTACTCTGCATGAAAGCCACTAGGAAAACAATTTTCAAACAAAATCATTTCTGGTACACTAATTGCTACCATCGCATTGAATACTTCGTATGACTCCCCCCCCCTCTTCCCCGTTGCCAGTAAGACAGCTCTTAGTCTTCTAAAACATTTCATAAGGTTGGAGCCTACAGAGAGAGATCTTCAACAGCTTCTCTAATGATCTTTCTATATCATCTCTCATATTCAGTCCACTAGCAGAATCCATCAGACTTTTAAAGGTAAAATTACAGGTATTTCACAGAGTTTAAGATGCCACACACTCTCCCAAGATTAATGGTAGTTTTGGAAATAAAACAGGCACCACAGATTCTACATCATTGAGCAGTTGCCATTGGCTATTTTCAATATTAACCATTTGTTTTTTTATTTTAGATAGTAACTTTTAAGTTGTGACTTTGGATGGGAGAACAATAAAAACAGGTCAGGTATTTCTGCTTTTTCTCTCTCTGTCTCCTAAATTCTGCTGACTTTGAGTTACAAGAATAGTTTTTGAGTGTTTGCAATCAGAGCACTCAAACTAAGTTCTTCACATAGCTCCAGTCGCGCTCTTGACATCAAATATGCAATTTATAGCGTCATTAATAGAAAATATTTCCACGAGGTAAACAACTCCAAGGAGTTGCACTAAATAAGGTTTTTTCTTTCTCAAATTCTCCAGCACATTCAGCGGCGCTCCCTCCAAACGGGACTCCTTGTTCTGTCATTTTTTTCTTATCTTCGTCTCTCCTGCAACATGAGAGGACAGCAGATATCCTGCAGCCTGCTGATAGTTTTCGTAGGCAGGAAGAGGTGTTTGCCAACCGAGGACAGTCTGTACATTAAGTTATGGAGGCCAAGTGGCGCAATGCTTTAAGAACAGTCAGAATTTTCTTCTATGGGAATACAAACAATTGGTGTATATCTGAGCGATAATGATGGTTTAATGACTTTTTTCCTTTTTTTATTCTAGTAGTTCCTGTTGCTAATGAGACACTGTTACCCCTTTCCTGTTTCCTTGAAACGGTTACATAATATAGAGACACTTTACCAGCAAGGCTGGTCAGCTGACTTTCTTCCCTTCATAAAAAATGTAGGCAGAAAGAGTCAAGTATTTTAGATTTTTCTTTTTGCCACATTTTATGCCCGAACCACCTCAGCTGACTCCTTTCAAAGCGGAAGAGTGGCAGCTCTTCTTCAAACTCCGTCCCAGGCGATGGCGCTCCTTTCCCACTACAAAGATCCTTTTCATTCCAGCTTAAATCCACAATCTTTTTCTTCAGTCATGATCAATTCATGATGACCATTAGTCAGGGATCGGACCGATGGACGGGTGACTGCAAACATTTGCTTTTCAAGGCAAATAGGGTCATTTTTATAACATAATCAATAACTTTGTTACCTTTAGTTGTTATAAAAATGCTATAAATATCAAATATCACTTATTTAAATGATATAAAATCAATTTTACTTCTTGATTTTAATGCCTTGAAGTTTGGCCTCTGTCTCTTTAAAATCTCTTGCTCTTTCTGAAACTCTGCCTTCAGGAAATTATCACAACATCGCTTCTCTATTAACCCTTTAACAATGTTTTTATGAGCGTTACACTGAGAATTAGCTCAGAAACTGCAGCTTTAAGGAGGAGCTTTGCCTTGAAGGTGGCACTTGGTCCAACCAGGTGTTTTGGACAGTTGAATAGTTGCCATAGCAAATTAAAAGATTTCTCAAACATGCATGAAAGTATTAAGGCAACACTCCAGGTATGTTTTTGATGAGGGAATAACATAATATTATGATGAAAAAAGTTCATTTTACATAATACTCTCCCTATAAGTAAACAATTCCTTAATATTGATTTTTTTAAAGTACTAGTTCTACTGGCAGATTATTTAACTTATTACAATAAATTTTCCCATCCTATAAGTGAAATATTCTGCCGGTAAATTTTGATCAATATTAAGGAATTATTTACTAAAACAGGCTACTATGTCTTGCTGAAAAGTTGCTTATAAGTTAGCTTTGGCTTTTTTTAAGTGCACTAAGATATTTGCACAAGAAACTTGACCAGAAATACCTAGTGAGTAATTTCTGGTTCAGAACTATGGGTTCATATTTAGAGGAGCTGATCCTCCCTCTTGCACTAAGAACAAGAGGCATCTTGTGCTGAAAATGGGACAATGCTTTGGGTAAACAAGGACCCGTTAGCCCTTAAAGAACATCCCCAGCACCACATACACCAACATGGACATAAACTCCCAACCAGAACAATAAAACTCTTGTAATCTGCTCAACCAAACCCACAGCTGGCGCTACAATTATGTCAGTGTGCACAATAAGCCTCGATGTGAACAAAGGTTAAAAACTAAAACCACGTTTCAAGTCCTGTTTGACACCTCACTCCTTGAAACAATGGCACTAAATAAGGCACCAGTGAAACGGTGCGACTCCACCAGAAGAGAAGCTGAAACATTGTCTCCGCCAGCGCACTGCTGGCGTCATCAGAACAGCTCTGTCACAGTCAGGCCTGCACGTCTCTGCCTCAGTGTCACAAGGATTTCTAAGGAGGACAACGCTAAGAATAGCTAATCAGTGGCACTCTGGATTAGCACGTCTTTGTAGGTCAGGCGATGTTTATTTACGTGGGGATTACATACAACTTTCCCTCTTAAACACCCACATGTGGCAACATCAGGGACTATTTAAGAAAAAGAACCTTCTTATTAGACACACAGTGGAATATTTTTTCACTATGAAGTCACAGTCATACCAGAGTGCACCCTCTATGGTTTTGATACGTGAATAATATGGTCTGTAAGAGTAATTTAAATATAACCTCAAGCAAAAAAAAAATCACACAATACATCCCATGGCCCATGTATTTATTTCTTACTTATTACTTATTTCTATAACAGTTGAATCAAAATGGAAAGGTTTATGGAAAGTGAGTGAACCCAAAACTCTAGATTTTTTACAAAATGCATAATTTAATTTTTCACACAGATAAATGATTTATAGATTTGTTAGATATTAAATCAAAAATAGTTATCAACACTTATAGTGACAGACTCTGATAATTGTGGCATTAGATGTAATTGTTAAACTGCAATGGAAAAAAATGACTTGCTCTGTAGTTGTATGAAAAAGTATCTGCATTAATTCTGAAGCGACTGACTGGGCCATTGCTGCCCATTGACGTTATTTTTAGCCATTTTATTTTAGATTTGCAGGTTTTCTCAGACAAGTTTCGCACACGCTTTTATTCTCTGAGACTGAACCATACCTTGCGTGTGTGTTCAGCGTCACACACATTTCTCATCTCACTCTCATTGCAGGTGTGAAAACTTGCGAGTGTTCAAGCTCGGGCTGATTTCTGGGATCTGGTGGGCGCTGGCTCTGCTCTGCTGGATCAGCGACAGGATATTCTGTGAAATGTGGTCGTCGGTCAACTTTCCCTACTTACACTGTGCTTGGTGAGCTCAGAGTCAAGTCGGAGAACGCATGCTGTTTATTATCTGGAAAATCAAAGTTAATCAAAAATTTAAAGACTAATCGCACATCACCCTGAACACACCATCCCAATTGTAAAACCTGGTGGTTCTCTGGGGGTTGCCTTTTTGATGAGAAGATGCAAGTAGCTAAAAATTCGGATCAACAACAGTTTAGATCAAACCATGTTAATGTGACAGAATGGCCTCATCAAAGTCAAGACTCAAATTCAACTGAGAATTTGTGGTGACGGATGGTCTTGATCCAATCTAAGCTCGAGTTGTTATACAAAGAAGAAAAAAGTCAGTTTGTTGATATGCTTCTATTCAAAACCCATACAGACATACCACAGGCAATTTATTTTGCAGTGGATTTTATTTTGGAGTATCAATACACCAGATATTTCGGCTTTCGACTTGTAAAGCAAATAAATGAAAAGGAAACATTTAAAGCCGTCTAGGATTTTCCTTTCAGTTCAGTCTTGCAGTAGTTTATCACAGTAAGACGCATTGAGCTGCTTGCCTTTTCAAGGTTCTTTAAGAATGTCAGAATGTTAGACTGTAAAGAAAAATGCATTGTTGAACGTAGCATTGCCTTACTGGTACTGCTCCTGCTCTCTCAGGCACATCCTCATCTGTCTGGCCTCCTACTTAGGCTGCGTCTGCTTCGCCTACTTCCACGTGGCGACTGAGGCGCCGGAGCAAGGCCCGGTCATCATGTTCTGGCCCAACGAGAAGTGGGCCTTCATCGGCGTGCCGTATGTTTCGTTACTCTGCGTCCACAAGAAATCGTCCATCAAGGTGACTTAAGGTGGCCTTAGAAGTACTCAGCTCTACAGTTTTAACACCAGCATGATACGGCAGTCCGTCTGCGAGTCGTGTTGCCCCGCATCGTGTTCTCTTTGATTTGACCGGTAGATGCGATGCACTTGTTCAAAGAGTATAAACTTTTTCCTGCTCTGGAATCCTCTTTGAATCCTGACAGAGCAGGGATTTATGCAACTTTGATGTCATTAGTTTGTGAAATATGCTGCAGGGTATCTCCTTAAATAACATATCAAAGCCAACAAACCTTTATAGTGTTCTACACCTATACTCAGGCTTTGCATGAGACGTCGTGTAACCATCTCAGAGTGATAGTGTTGCAGTTAACTATCTGTAGATTTTCTAAACTTTGGAAGACCTCAGTATTAAGCGTTATGCTGCCTCAATAATTATTACTATAGCAACTCATCGGTGCCAGGTTTAGTAACAGTAATTTCACCACATGTAACTATTATAAAACCAAGCCAGTCACAGAAGACTCTGAAATTATAAGCTGGTTCCCAACAAGAACATAATTAACACCAAGCCTTAGGCCTCTTTTTAGCCTTTAGATGTGTTCCTTTCTTCAAGCATGCTACCCTGATAGTAATTTTGCTATATTTTGCAAAATATCAATGCAATACTCAGTTATTTTCCAAAGAACATGTGTTTCCTTTATTCTTATAGAAGTTGGTACCTTTAATTGTGGTGAACACAGTATATTGTCAAGAAACAGAAATAGTTAGATTTTTATATCGGAACATGGTTTCTAAACTATTTTCCTCAAAAATTAGTCTTGTAATGTTAGTATTTTAGAGTTAACCAGGTTTATTATACTTCATTTCAAATTAAGATATTTCATATAGTGGCTACTCCTCAAGGCTAAGGTAATATAAAATTGTGCAAAGACATTTCAGCCAAGATATTAAGATACATAAAATGGAATAGTAATTGCAAGTGAATGTGCATTGTTTCTGTAAGTTTGAGCACGTTTGTAGAGAGGAACAACTTTTTTTTCTTTTTTTTTTTACTTTATCCATTATACCAAAACTATGTAGGAGTCATTATTGAAAAAAAATGCCAATGTATGAAATAGAGGGATGTATTTTTGATGTTTCTAAATCAAATGCCAATCCCAAAGGATAAGAACTGTTTACGGTTTTTCTTCTCAAATATTTGTTTGAGTGTCAACGCCTCACACTGTTTGACTTTTCCACTCAAGCTGCATGCAAAGATTTTGAGCAACTAAAGATGTCAAAATAAGTTGTGCAATCATAAAAGGTCGATGAAGGGTTACAATTTTCAAAAACCCGACAAAAAAGATTCTGAGACAATATTTTTTTCAGAAAATAATTTGTTGTTGAGCTATTTGTCGTTTCAATTTCCATTTTACAGTGTTTCTGCTTTTTGTTCTGCTAGACTTTGTTTTTGAGAGAAACCTTAGGGAGGTTTGATGATGTGAAGAGATACCAATAGTACCTGCAGTGTAATGCACAACACGCTGAATAATACAGGTGGCTGAAAGTGATGAGTTCATTGAGTCCTGCAGTGAAAGTGAAAACACTCATGCCATAAGAAGCGAATCGGCATCACACATTAAGCAGCCAGTGTAAAGAAAGCAGGGCTTTAAATGCTGCTTTCTGCATTGTGATGCTTGACAATAAGGAAGGATTGTTATTGGCTCAAATCTGTATGAATCTCAGTGTTTCTCCACTTGCATTCTTAATACAGATAAGTTGCACAGAAATATTTATTTTCATAAATTATCCTGTTTTGTACACAAACATTTGTAGCAGATTAGAGTTTTGATATTTTCTGTAATAAACGAAGCAAATTTTGAACATGGCTACTGTTGTGTTTATTGTCCAACTGCTGACTCATACAGTTTGAATATTATGGTAAATGTAAATAAGTTACATTGTGGCTTATTTTAGTGTAATTGAGACGAGCCTTTTGACACCTTTGTAAGTCAGGTTAACAACTCTATTCTCTACTTACGACAGTTAAATGTTTCTGAAACGGTGGCTAATAATTTTGGTGTACCTGAAGGTTCTACATTGGGTTCTCGTTCTCGGCTTGATATTGACTTCTACAGTTCTGGAAGGACTAAGGACTGCGTGGGGTGGGGTTTGTAAAAACAACTGTCCAAAACTCACATTTATGATTTCAATAAGAGATTAACGGCTTAACTGAGATGCAGATAACAGAAGCTGCCACTAGACGGCGGCGTTGCTACGTGTTCGAAACTCGTACAATCGGCTTATTATTCAGTGAATCATTACAGCCTCAGGATTCTTACAACCTACACTGTAAAGGTTTTAATGAATCTACTTTCTATTACCGTACAATAATAAGTTGCTTACCGTAGTATAACACTAAAACAGAAAACGATGAGCTCAGATGGAATAAATAACCTAAATTCCGTATTCCTGTCAAAGAAAAAGCACAAATCCACTTTATAAATGTAAAAAAAAAACCTCCTAGAAGATTTACTGTGTGTCATATGATTTTCAGTTTAAAATTACAATCCATCTTTGTAGGATAGTGTGTTCTTTGTTAAAAATAACGTCACAGCTTGAAGTAATAGCCCAAGTTATATTTTTACTAACAACAATACTACTACTACTACTACTACTAATGATAATAATAGTCACTATCAATAATTATAATTATTATTACTAATAATTATTAAATTATTAATAACAATAATACAATTATATATATTAATATAATTACTGGTGATGCAGAACATATCTGTAATAATAATAATAGTCATTATTATTAGTTGTTGTAGTAATAATAATAATAATAATAATATTGTTATTACTACTACAATTATTACTATTATACAATTATGGTTTGATAATTTGAAACATTTAAGTGTGACAAAAAGATAGCTATATGATGATGATGATTTATCATTATTATTATTATTATTATTATTATTATTATTATTATTATTATGTAGTTCAAGTAAATTAACAAAATGTAACAAAAATAAGACATTTGGGAACAATATTCATAGACATGAATACGTATTTGCGATATCCCACATTAGACCTTGGGCCCAAGAGGAAGTCCCGCCCTCTCAAGCACCAGCACAATCTGATTGGCTCCCAGAAATGCCCCTCAGATGACAACCGCTATGTCTTTGGTCTGAACTACGGGTCAGCTGGGGGACCACCATCTCTAACCAGGCTCTCACAGTGGACTCACTCAAGCTGTCCTCTTTGTGTGTCCTGAGTGGGTATGTTTGGACCCTTGACAGACTGACCGACCGCCCTCCGCAGCTCCATCTGCGCCTTTTCTCCGCGGGGACGCAGAATGATGCTTCCAATGAGCCGCTGAAATTTGGAGCCATTAAAATCATTAAAGGGTGTTTCCACCCGAGCCACCAGGTTGTTGTCAAACACCAGAGAAGCGTCGATGCGAATCCTTCCAGCGTTGCGGACGAGACTCTGAAACCGAAGCCGTCCAGATGATGTCAGGGAAGCATTTCAAAGCTCAGGAAGTGAGCTGCTGCATCAAGTATTTCATTTTTGGATTCAACATCATATTCTGGGTGAGTCCCGTGTTTGCTGCCCAGACCTTCTCTCTAAATGCACTGTGTCTCTCGCGGCTCTCGGCGTTGTGTTGACGAGCTGTTGGATAGGACAGGTTTTTTTCTCGCGCACTTGCTCCCTTTGTCACCCATCAGCACGCCTTCACTTTTGTTTGATTGCGGCCGCAAAGATAATGTTTGTGCAGGGAAAAGTGCGCTCAGACCTGTCAACGCCTCTGGACGTGCTGTGCAGCAGCGTGGAGCTCTCGCGAAGGAAAACAAACACATCATGCAACACTTCGCCGTGGGCCTCCAGGGTCAAACATCACCTTACTTAGTGGTGTTATGTTTGAAATAATACTGGCTTTATTGAGATGTGTTGATCAGAAAGGGCATTTACTGACAAGATAGATAAGAACTGGGTTCAACATGACAATATTTCCCCTTTAGATGAAACAGTTGGTTCTATCAAACGAGCGTCTATGTACAAAGCTTACCTAAAAACTTAAGACAGTTTTCCAGGTGTATTTATTGTTTCTAATTATTTCATAAATATGAATTTGTTGAGTGTGTGCTGTCTTAAAGATAAAAAAATATGGCCTGCATTTGTCTTTTGCCTAAGAGATCACCTATTGCAGCTGTTACAACTGCAGATCTGTGAGGGATATCTCTACCAGCTATGCACATCTGCTGATTATATATATATATATATATATATATATATA
>NW_006799983.1:291223-321261 GCF_000485575.1 Poecilia formosa | reverse complement strand
TATTTACCAGTCGTCTTTGCCAAACAACTCAAGCTCAGTCAGAGAGGATGAAATCTCTGTGAACAGTTTCACAGGTTTTATAAACCACAGATTCTCAACTGAATTAAGGTCTGGACTTTGAGTAGGCCATTCTAACGTACTATGTGTGCTTAGACGTAAATATTTGCATTGAGATTTTGGCTGTATGTTAAGGGGTGTAGTCATTCTGACTACAACTGCAACAATTCACAGTAGGCGTTGCAATATCTGTCTGTGGAATATTGCAATAGCCATATTTTATGTATCATGCACCAGGTGATCAGGTCTGGAACCTGATTTATAGTTTTAGTGGCTGAGATACCAAAGCTCACAGAGAAGAGTGATGCCATTTTTTAGTGATAGAAATAAGTCAAGAAAATGCAGCTTAATGCAAATCATATCTATGTTTTTACTGTTTGACCTATCTTAACCCTGAGTTAAGGCAGATGTGGCCTGTTTCTTTTTCCAGAGCGTTTGTTGACCTAAATTCACACACTGATCGAAAAGTGTCCAACAGACTTTACATGTTATCACAAATCCCACTCCAAGATAAATAAATCCACTAAAATTATTCACTTTGAAGTATGAAGAGTTTTTTTCTAACTGTTAGAAATTTTATTTTTTAGAAAAAACTGTTTCTAATTACCTTATTTTGAGGTGGATTTATGAATCTTGAGTAAACTCTTCATTAAAATTGATGATCTGGGAATCTGCTGCTAATTTTATAATGCTTCACCATCTGGGTATTCCTCCTTGGTTTTGCTCTTTTATATCTTGTAGTATTTTTTTTTCAATCAAATTCAAAAATGCTTTATTGATGCAATAATAAATGGCTACTGATTTCTGAAGAAATCAGTAGCCAGGTCAGACCTAAAAGAAAATTGAAAGTCTGTATCAGCCTTTTGATTGGTCCAGCTTCATTTCAGGTACAACATTGGACAGTGCTGCAATTTTTTTAAACACAGTCTTGTAAAAATATGCTTGACCTGCTATATGGAGAACTTTATGTTCAGAAAAAAAGATAAATAGCAGCTGGACAAAAGCCCTGGGACAGTGTAGTTTAGGTAGAAAATTTAAACGTAGTTTAAACAATGAGTCACTTCCGACTAGCATCAATTTTTTGAGGAGACCTGGCCAAGATGGCACACAATTATTATCACCATCCATGTTCTTGAGCCTAGACAAAAATCATGTTCAGGCCTATAAAAACCCATAAAACCTTGATAATTAATGTTGGCTTGATATGTTGATAACAACGTCTGGAATTGTATATTTAGGCTCTCTTGGATAACATAAAACCAGACACAGTGTAAACAAAGGAGCTTGTCAGTGATTAACTCCACATATGGTAAATGGCCTGCATTTCTACAGCACTTTGTAAAGTCAGAGGACTCCAAAGCACTTTCAGACAATTAACCCATTCACACACACACACATTCACACACAAATGGTGGCAACAGCTGCATTATAGCCACAGTTTCCCTTTCGGCAGACTGACAGAAACGACCATCAGCAGGCAGTCGCCATCGCCCTCAACAATAAATACGTCTTGAAGTTATTCAAAATAATCCACCCGTCCATTCTCCCCCTTAACAGAAATCAGGTAAAAAGGGCAACAGGTCCGTGAGGGAGACCACCGATATTTTAGTAGACAACAATTGCCATTCAGTGTTAAAATTTAATGCCATGAATGTGATAATATGCTTAATTACATGGCATTACCATGAGATACATCTTAATACACCAAATCATGTTAAAAATTCTCTGATCCCAGCTTTCAAATCCTTGAATTTCTGCACCTTAGGCAGGAAGTTTTCCTACATCAACACGTCATAAACCAGTTTAGATGCTTCCTGATGTGGGAGCTTCCTGTTGATTCTGCAGACTGGGATCGGGAAATATTTAGCTGTGGACCAGAGCCAGAAAACGTCTGTCTGTGTTCTCTTTCCGTGTGCTCCTGTGTGATGTCTACATGTTGTAGTCAACACTAAGTAACCCCTCCGTTCTCCGGTCTCCCCTCTCTTTCAGTTCCTGGGAATAGCCTTCCTTGGCATCGGCTTGTGGGCTTGGAGCGAAAAGGTGGGTGTGTTACATATTTAGGAGGCAGAAGTGGCAGCAGCTAATCATACAAGTCTTCACACCCGGCAACATCTGCAAATAATCAGCAGATTGTTTTTCTTTAATTTCTCACTTGTATCCGAATGTCTGGGTGGAATGTGAACGTGGCCTTACTGAATGAGGAAGGAATGTCGTTTTCCTGCGAGACATCCTGAAGAACAATGAGAGGATCTGATCTGATTCATTTCGCAGACTGATTCATTGCTCTGTACTAAGGTTACAGTGGGACTCTGAGCGCTCAGCTCAGCCGTTTCCACACTTTATGCGAAGAACATTTATGAATGTACCGTTAATACTTGTCCATAAAGAACGCATTGTTGTCATGTGAAGGAGTTTGTCACTTTACGTTAGCAAAAACCCGATGTTGGGCTGGATCAGTGGGTACTTTGTTTCTTACAGGCTGTGACAATTCTGCCTTCTTGTCTGGATCTGTGAAAAACACCAAAAGTATCGTATGCTGACAAACACGAATTGTATTTTAAATCCAAAAAAACTTGATTCCTTTGGAGTAGTCAGCTAAAACCTTCGTTAACAGAAGGACGACAAACCCGTCTTTGCTGGGCTTGTTTCCTGTTTGTTAAAGACATTTAATGTACTTTATCTCTAAGTGGATCATTTATCTGATAGTAAGTTTGCAATTATATTAGCCTAATTGATTTTTTTTTTCATTTTTGTTAGTGAAACTGTTTGACATAACCTTAAATATATTGTTACTATAATCTCCTCTTTCAGGATCATGATCCTCTGCTTCAGTGGAAGTTACATGCTACAAGTTTGGGAGAAAGTGTTGCCTTCAAACAGACCAAAATTACAGCTAAAAGTGAATCACTGATGCTTATGAAGTTGTGCTTCCTCCCCAGGGTGTTCTCTCCAACATCTCATCCATCACTGACCTGGGGGGTTTCGACCCGGTGTGGCTCTTTCTCGTGGTCGGGGGAGTGATGTTCATCCTCGGTTTCGCTGGCTGCATTGGAGCGCTCCGGGAGAACTCCTTTCTTCTCAAGTTTGTATGTTGCCTCCGGGCTTGTTCAGAGATTTCGTTCCACTTTTACTTTCCGCTTATCTTGATCTTGAAACGGTGACTGTTTTTGCATTTTAGTTCTCAGTGTTCCTGGGCATCATCTTCTTTCTGGAGCTGACCGCAGGAGTTTTGGCCTTCGTTTTCAAGGACTGGATAAAGAATCAGCTCAACTTTTTCATTAACAACAACATTCGAGCTTACAGGGATGACATTGATCTTCAAAACCTGATTGACTTCACACAGGAATATGTGAGTGCTAGCTTTTTTTTTTTTTCCCAATCCCTTCTCTGATTTCTCCCGGATACTACTTGACCCTGTGTTGATCAGTGATGTGGGACTTTTTGGCATTCACATCAAGCTTTGTTTACGTCTCTCTGACCTTGCAGTGGGAGTGCTGTGGAGCTTTTGGAGCCGATGACTGGAATTTGAACATCTACTTCAACTGCACTGATTCCAACCCGAGTCGTGAGAAATGTGGAGTGCCCTTTTCCTGTTGCACCAAAGATCCAGCTGTATGTATTTTTTTTTATAAGCATTCCTTAGTCTTGTTAGTAACACATAGCAATGAGCACAGTATGTTGATTCTTCTCTTAAGAGTTTAGATGAAGTAGGAAACATAGTCAGTAGTGGAGACCATGTTGTAAAAGTTTTCCAGATGACAGAAAGCTGCCTGACGGTGTCAGCTGTGATGGCGATCTTCCAAAAGGAAGTTAAAGCGTCAATGTTTATTTCCCTCAGACTCAGCATACAGGAAAGTCTGAGAGAAGAAGGGAGGAGACCTTTTCCAAGGATTTTTATTTTTTTTATAGTTTGTTTTCATTTGGACAGAAAAACTCTCCTACAGTTGCTCGGTAAGCACAGCCTTGACAGCAAAATATTGCAGCAAAGCACTCTTTTTAATGAAAGTGGCTGCAGGACCTGCTGTCCCGGCAAGGCGGTGCTTTAGAAAAGCATCATGGATATATTCAGCAATAAGTTTCCTGGAGTGATACTCAGACTGACGGCTAGACTCGGTCATTTTTAGTGATATGATTTATACATTTGAAACGTGTTTTGATTAATATTTCTGTCACATTGTCCCAAAATGAGCTTTGTTTGTTCTAATGGTTTTGATAAAACTGTGATGGTAAGAAAAAGGCTACTACGGATCATGTTTTAGCTCCACTGGAAAAAAAAGTTGTTAAATCATTCAGAAATTGAGTTTGAAGGATGCAGTGACATCTAGCAGCAATGTGGAAAATTGCAGATCACCGAATAACGCTTACTGTGGTGACAACTGTATTGGACCCAAAAAACACACCTTTAAGTTACAGTCCTGTAAAATATAAACCAAAATATTTTCTTTCTTTCTTTTCCAATAAAAACATAATTCTAAACACGATTCAACACTTGAGTTGAGATGTTAAAGTCTGATTTAATAAGTCATGTTCTAATTGTTATTGCTCTTTACCTCTAAGTGGATAGTCTCAAATTGACATTTTAATACCATGAACTATTTGAAGTTACAGGCCTATGGCCAAGTCATGTTTTTTTTTTTTTGTGAATAACCTGTAGTTTGCGTCATTTATAGTTTTTAGAGTTTAAAAGCTTGGATTTTACTGGCTTGAAACTGTTAGAAACATCAGAAAAACTGAAATAGTTTTTATCCATATCAGCTGTAAAGAGAGAAATATGCAAGTAAATTTAACATTTTAAAGTTTCTCTATGTTTTTTAATAATCAAAGCTTTAAATTGGAGCACAAACGATATCCTTTTAACAACAGCCTAAATAAGTGCTGGACATCTTAATGACAACTGATATAAAAAAGGATGCCTACAAGCATTAAAATGGATTTTTACACTTCTTGTTTTTTGTGTTTTTTTCACCTACCTGAATTTACTCACTTTTTTATATAATAATAAATCCAATTTTCATAAGCATAATCAATTAAACAGATACATTTTCCCAAAATCAACGTGTTTTCTCTATTTCCATTCAAATTGCAGCAGTATGATTAATTAAGTTAAGCTGTAAGCCATTTCCTTTTTTCACAGGAGGACGTCATTAACACGCAGTGTGGATATGACATCCGTGCAAAGTCGGTGAGTTGTAAACACAAACTCTGAACTCTACAGGCGAGTCCAAGTTGTCCAAGGCTGTAATATTACAGTTTGGGAGTGAATCTGGTAAAAACAAAAGGCGGAGGGAGCTAAAGCTCATCATCCATCAGGTGGAAGCACGGTTCGCTGTGTTGTTTTTCACGGATTATTTGAAAGAGTATAAAAGTCTAAAAATAAAAAAAGGTAATTACTTTTTAAAACGCTTTTTACTGGTTTCATTCTCTTTGGGGACTGCCTCTCTCTCATTCCCTAGCAGACCTTGTTGATTCAAATGAAAATGTATTTTAAATCTAAATCCTCCAAGCTTATAATTCTTAACTGTACAAACTACTGTGAGATCTTCATCCAGAAAGCTATTGTGGCAATGAGAGCGTAAAGGGCAGAGTGCGAACGGCTCTCGGTTCTTTGGCCCAAAGCTGCGTGAGCTCATCGGCAGCTCCACCCTAGTCACAATAATCCTCTTTCATTTCGCTTCCAAACTCCTCCGTCTTCAGAACGAAGCAGCTGGCTCTCCATCAGTACTCAGGGCGGTGTGTGGTATTACTCACACGGCAGCAATGCGATGCAATGCAAATTGAGCCGCCCGCCGCCCTCCCCCCACGTCATTAGCTTTGGCTATTCTCCACAGCAGCAAAATGTAAGGGGAAGGCTCTGTTTGTTTTCCTGGCCTTGCATTTGAGCTGCAGTTGGGCAGTTTTAGCAAGACTCAGAACAGGAAAACAGTGAGCCGAGTTATTGTTCACAAGTGAGGAATATTAGAGGGATTTCACTCAGAAGGGAGAACAAGAGATCAAAATACAGCTCATGTGCTCCCGTCAAAGGTAACCGTGCCGTTAAGGATTACAAAAGAACATGCAGACCCAGAGTTTCCCAGAGATTCTTATTCCTTGCAGAGTTTCTGCAAGGAACAAGAATCAGAATAATTCATGGTTTAACTCATGAATGTGTCTGTTTTTTGTTTTTTTTTAGGACTCAGAGCAGAGAAATTTCATTTACATCAAAGGCTGCGTCCCACAGTTTGAGAGGTGGCTTCAAGACAACCTGACCGTGGTGGCGGGCATCTTCATCGGAATCGCATTACTGCAGGTGGGGAAGTGTGTGGGGGGAAAAAAACCCCCATCTTACATCTGATGTGTTCCTGTGTCTAATATCATTCTAATCTGGTCTGTTTGTGTCTGTTCTTAGATATTTGGGATCTGTTTGGCACAGAATCTTGTGAGCGACATTGAAGCTGTGAGAGAAAGCTGGTAAGTGACAATAGTTTGTTACAAAAAACGTGGGACGTGAGTTTCAGCCACAGGACTCTGAGCTGCCAAATGGTTCCATAGCGCTCCTTAAATATTGGCACCTTTGGAGAAAATAAGCCTTAAAATTAACCTCAACTTTGGTGCTATTATCATCCTTCTCATTGTTCTTGGTGACGAGATAAACATTGTTTCCCATCCAGCTTTGCAGGTCACGGTTCCAGCTGTTTTTAACTCATTTAGGCACAGATCATGGCATGTACATCATATGCTTCTCATTCACGCAGAGCAAACGTCTCAAATGCGCCTGCACTTTATTGGCACGTCCTCTTGGCTTTCCCGTCGCGATTTTGAAGAGTGGGGTGAGAGAACGGGCCAGCTGTTTCACACCAAACATACTTACTGGGTTTCTGCGAGGTCTCAAAAAGTCATAAAAAATAATCCTCTTAATTATAGACCTCAGCCAGTCTTAAACAGGACCAGATTTTCACCAGCTCTTGAATTACTTTGTGTTGACAAAACTGCAAATGCCAGGAAGAAAGAGGATCAGTAAGGTACACTTGGAAGGAGTTTGTCCCCAAACAGCGACTGTGGCTCTATGGATAGAGTTGTCGTCTTGCGATTGGAAGGTTGTAGGTTTGATTCCAGCTTCCTCCTGCCACATGTCAATGTGCCCCTGGGCAAGGCACTTAACCCTAAATTGCCTACACATTTATACACTGTGTATCAGTGTATAAATGTGTGAGCGTTTGTGAGTGCGAATGGGTGAATGTGACTCTAGTGTAAAGTGTTTGAGTGGTCAAAAAAATTATCAGATTATATAAGTTCAGTCCGTTTACCATTTAAATTCGTATGTTTGCATGAAAAAAAATCAAACATTTTTGCTGCATTAAATAAGGTCTATATGTAACTTTTTTTTTGTTTTGTTTTTTAGACTTTTCTTTTTTAAAGAAGAAAAAATCAGGAAGGGTTTTACCTAAGCTTTGTAATTATGTATTGCGTTGTGCTGTTCTGTTATTTGCAAACCTAGGGAGGCATTGTTCTTTTAACTCTGGCTTCTGTTTGTGTGCAGTCTGTTCACCTAAGACCTACACACAGCGGCAGGAGGGATGCATCAGGTAAGCACTGAGAGATTAAATCTCTCTCCTTGCATTGTATTATCTAGATTTTTCCCTTTCCGCCCTGCGTGTTTGGACTGACAGTTTTGTTTTGTCTTTCCTCTGCAGGACTGAAGTTTGGACACCATCAGCCAAGATTCCACCAGTCTCATGTAAATAGTTCATTACAAACTGATACGAGTCGTTTTAGATGAAATGCTCTTTCCGAAATCTGTTCAGAGCTCTGATGCAGAGCGTCACAAAAACAGTCTAATTCATCCCCGTACAAGTAGCTCTAAAAGTAAAAGGATTGCATGGAGGAGATGAGGAGGGAGATGATTTGTGCACACAGGAACTAAAGTGAGGTTGAAAATGAGTTTTTACAGCTGCAGCTTGCAGCTGCTGCATTGGGAGGATTGCGCGCAAAGACGAAAGAAGTTCCGGAAACGCACCGCATGCCGTTTGCCTTCTGATGGATCACTGGCTCCCCAAAATGTATTTGATTTAGTATTTCACGGTGTTTATTGAATCATCACACTTGACCCGGCTGGTCGGCACTTTGCCCAGCGTTTAACGGACTCTGCTCTAAACTACTGTAACTTTAGTGAAGAGTTTTCTCTGTGGGATTTTACAGCTTCACGTCACCGATTATGGGAGGCTGTGTAAAGTTTAAAAAGCTCATCAGTGACAGAAAAGGTCCCAAATGCATGGATGCAGTGTGCAATCCAAATTCAGCTCGAAGCACTTTAATCATCATGAAACAGTGATGGAAGTTAATTTCAGCGTTTTGGTTTCGTTCATCTTTTCTTAATTGGGGAAAGAACGACCGGAGGTGTTCGCACCTCGTGTTTGTGAGTTTTATTTTCTTTCACTTATTAATACGAATTACGCATTTCCACTGATGAAATCAAACTAATTGTGATAGAGATGATGGCTTATTACCGCTCCTTTGACATCGCCTACTTCAGCCGGATGTTTTTAAAGTAATTTCTCAAGTGCCATAATTAACTGCATGCTGATTCCCTTTTCCCCCTTTAACAGCATGCAGATGCAATTTACGGCCGGCTCATAAAACTCTCCAGCTTTTCCACCAGCAGTTTTGGTTGAGGAGAGTATTGAAATCAGACTGAGCCGGGATACAGTTGTTTCTGTGTTTGCATGTAAAAAAAAAAAAAAGTCCTTTCAGGCTCCTGGAGCAGGTTTATTGGAAATCTTCCCTCTGCTTTGAAATGACTGTCATTTCTAAACATTTGTTTATTCGGTTCACTGGATTTCATGTAGATACTTTAATAAACCAGAAATGGTTTTTAAAAATATTGATTTTTTTTTTTTTCAGTAAAAGCTTCTGATTGTCTGTGTTTGCTAATCACATCGTTTCTCACCATTTAGTGCCATATTTGTGATCCCTGCTTAGAATCTGTTTTTTTTTTCTTGTTTCCTGTTTGTTCTTGTAAATATCAAACGTCTTCTCGGAAAACAAATAAATTCTTCCTCATTCAACTCTAAGATGTTGACGGAAATAAAACTGCTAAGATTCTTAATTTTGGCTGTAAAATTCTGTGTTTTGACTTGAATACAAAAATACAATTTCTGATGTATGTTTCTCACTATCATAACAGTTATTACCCTTTAAGGGTTGGACAGTTCCTTTCATTAATATCATTTGAAAGATGGTGCATTTTCTATTTCCAGTGACTTTACATTGTAAAATATGTAAATGTGCAAATATCTGAATAAATGTCACCTTGTACGTTTTCTGGGTTTAGTTTTGTTGAGATTTTTTGTTAGTGAGGGGGACTGGGATGCAGACAGGAAGCTGGAAAAGAACAGCTTTTAAATCCTTTTGACCAAAACAATACCAAGAGCAAAACAGGATACCTAAAAACCAAACCAAAACATGGCATGAGATGAGGCCAAGCCAACTGGGATAAATTATTTGGATTGCACACAGCGATATAAAGTAGTACAGTGGAAGAAAAGGATACATCATTTTTTCTAGCTTTACAATTACTGATATTTTTGTATACATTTATTTATTTATTTTTTTTTGGAAGTTGCTCCAGATCTTCTCCATCACCTTAGATGGAGAGAATATATGGACATAAACTTTCAGGTTTTGCCAGAGTTTCACAACAGGCTGTATTGCCTGGATTTCAGCCATTTTAATACATGACTATGTTGTGATTTCAACCCTTTTATAGTCATTTCTAGAAACAAAAATAGTAACAAACAGGATGACTTGCATTTTCTTGGTATGTTTAAAAATGAGCTGTTTTTCTTATTCTGTTAATGAGTGTGAAGCATTACTCTCTCCTCCCACCTAGTGTTTGAAACGAGTATTTCTGCCACTTTCAGTATTGTTATCCTTCTCTTCTAACAACAAATGACATATTGGTCTTATGGGAGTTAAGCAAAGCTGGATCCTCAAATTAAAATGATACCATATCTGTTTGGTATAAGAAAATTAATTATAAAATATGAACATTGCAGGGGAAAGATTAAATATAAAAAACTGTTACTTTTAAGGATTTAAAAAAAAAATATGGCTCAGAAGAGAGAGCACTGCATGCTCCCTCTGCTTTTCTGTTTCTCTGATCTGCAGCCATTTATGTGACAGAGAGGAAGTGGTTGAAGGCTGGTCTGAGGTGGGAAACTTCAGACCAGCCAAACCGCTATTTTTATTTAACCTGTTTAGAAAATGTAACTGCACTGATTTTTAATTTTTTTTTTTTTTTTACATGAACTCACAGACAGTCTTCAGTTGAGATAATGTAAATAAAGCTTATCTGCTTTTTTGTGCTATCAGGGAATTGATTGAAACGTAAGCTTTGGCCTTTGGCCTGACGCTCTTGTAATCTCTTCTTCTTTTCTTACCTTTAAACTGAATAATAGCACGCTTATTCAAACTGATGTAATAATACTTTTCACTGGCACTGACATTCGCTCTTAGTAATAGCTGTACACACAGTCATTCATCAGATTAACCAGAGCTACAGAGGTATGAAAGGAACGCCTCAGAGCGCTTCAGGCTCTCCAGAGCTGAGTATTTCACTCAGGTGTGTTGAAGCAGAGACACGTTTAAAACTTGCAGGACAACCGGCCACCAGGCCTGGAGTTGAAGACCTCTGACTTAGAGGAACTGTAAACTCATGGCAGAGAAAGATAGCAGAACAACAGGCAAACACTGACATCTGCTGGCTGACCAGTGTAATTCCTGCCATAAAAACTAAAATAGTGATGCAGTCAAATATAATCTGTATATAAAATATAAATAACAAAACACATCTAATAAACAATTTACATATTTCGAATTACGCCTTCGACTGCACGGCATCTCAAAAATAAACAAAAATGCAGATCAACACATAATTTAAACGTGTGACTCAAAGTGTTTGAGACTCTACGCAAATATTGCAGAAGGCAAAAACGGGTCAACCTAAAGACTTGACACCTCTAGAGTGGGAAAGCTGGTAATTCGAGCTGGTTTCTCTGGCAGGACTTCCCACTTCCTGCAAACGTAACATGACAAAGTGCCGACTGTTCATCTCCGGGGGGGAAATTAGGTGAAAGGCGTCTGGCATGAAGACTTTTGCATATCAGCTCCTGGTAACTACAACCATCATAAATTAGATTTTGATAACTCTACGCAATCTTAGTTCAGCTTTCGAAAATGTGTTCTGTGCTTTAAAGCCACAAGAAAAAAAATATGATTTGTGATCTCACTCTTATGACGAAGAGTATCAATCCGATTAAGCTACGTGATTGGACTAAATTAATCGATCACGCGGCCTCGGTGTATTTTTTCAAAAAATGACCCACCTGGCTGCATGCGCATCTATAGACAGCAGCAGTTCCTGTCAAATCTGTGCTGCCCTGGTTAATGATTTCCGGGTTATCTCGTACTTAGTACTTGAGCGTGGAGTTTGGAGTCTGCCCTCCCCTCAGATAAAGCAGGACACAAGAGGCTCGGGCTCGCTGTGCGTTTTCTTTTTGGCCTTTTCATTGGTGCCACTTCGGCGGCTTTTTGGGCTTGGATCACCTGGCTGCAGGGAGAGGAGGACGCACAATGTTGGTTCTGGCTGTTTTGTTGCTTTGCGCAGCCACTTCTGCCACAGCTTCTACCCAAGGTGAGTGAATCGGTTCTTGAGATGCTTAGATGCCAGCAGTCCTTCAGATGACAGCTGACTGAAGACAGCTGGTTCACCTTCAGCCTGCAAAACCACTGGTTTGTACTTGTAATCTTAAAACTTGGACACTTTGCTCAGAACTTGGAAGCTGTTGTTGGACATTTTCTAAGCAGCTTTAAGATTTTCAGTCTGGATTTGTGGAAAGCAGTGAATGAATGAATCGATGCAGGCTGGGGATCCCCATCACACTGATAGTCAGAAATCATCTTTTAGAAACAGTTAGAAGGAAAAAATGTCAGATGATGACCTCACTGACACTTTACTTTTGAAGTCCCTGAAATATTTAAGGCAGTTTGATGCAACAAATTGACCCTGAATTTCATTTGGTGGAAGTTTAACGCAGGCAACCGGTGATGAAATCAAAAAGTGACACGTCAGTGTGTATTCCCTCATGGCTGAATGACACATCTATCTTCTCTCACCTGGAACACACCCAGTTCAATGATTGAATCAGCTCAACACCATGTCCACTACCCACTGAGAAGAAGAAGAAGAAATGAGACGATACAAGGAGTGAGTCCTAGAACAAGGTGTCTGGATTACAATTACACCCAACATTATTTTACTAAGTTTGGATGGGTGGATAAAATGGATCATTTTTTTTCAATAAATCCAACAGTTTATATCTGATAGAGCCAGAAAAAGCTATATATGCTCTTCAGATGATATTTGTTGTGAATTGCCTCTCTATAAATCCATTGAATTGAATTAAATTCATTTGACTGCAGGAATTGAAATATGATGGGGAAAGTCCATTGATGTCTTTTCATAGCTGCTTAATGTTATTTTTTTGCTGTTAAGAAAAAAAAATCTATTGAAAACGATTCTTAGTTTTTCTTTAATTTTTTTTTTGCACTATTTTACACTAATAAGCAAAACTGTTTCAGCTGGATATGCTATGAAAAATATTTTAAAACAATTCTGATTACAAAACATCTTTAATAAATGACTAAACTGCTTTCAGTTACTTACACTCTATGGTAATTTTACATTGACAATGATAAGTTAGATGAGCGTTTCATTGTAGTGCCTTCTCATTTTGACTTTGCTTCAAGCTGCATTTCCTGTTTTTCCAGGTGCTGCTGCTGCTGCTGCTGGACCCCGGCTGAACAACAACCAGCTGTACAAATTCAGCTACACCACTGAGCTCCTGCTGGACAAGGCTTGGGGGTCAAAGGAGGGCAGCGCCGGCTACAGAATCTCAAGCGACGTGAACATTAACCTCGTTTGGAGAGATCCGAGCAACAAGGACGACCAGCTGATTCAGCTGTCTGTATGTGGGCCCCAAAAAATGACTGTCACAGTTCTCTAAATAAAGTTCTCCTTTAGAATAAAAGTACTTAAGAGGTTACTCTCTTCAACAGATCTCAAATGTGAGGATTGAGCCCGTGACTGAGAGGTCAGAGAAGAACAACATCCTTCATGGAGCCACGACCGAAAGCATCTTGGGGAAAACCAAACTAGCAGCTCTAACAAAACCTTTCCTGGTGCATCTGAAAAACGGGAAGGTGAGGACTTCAACACTACTACCACTCATTTTTTAACATCTGTAGCTGCAGTGTCTACAGTGTCCTGCAACGATAATAAGCGGAGTGCCCAGAATAGCTTTTGACCCCACATATAACACACCTTTTACTACAGCCAGAGAGCAATCCTAGGAAAAGTTATCTGTAGTACACAAGTACTGATATGCAGGCATGTGCAGGAGTGGAGGAAAGCCAGGCAGATGTCTTCAGAGCATTATAAAGTTGTTGTTTTTTTCTATTTGGATAGTGTTACAGTGATGATGCTGGCATGGGAAATGCCAGAAATGTGTTTGCGTTTATCAAAGGTCAGCTGATTCAGAAGGTCAATGTCTAAATTTATGAATGAGTCAGAGTAAAAGAAATGGTTTAGGTTGACGGAAGAACATCTTGCTGAGGTAAACTATTAATGTGAATGATGTCAGTGTCTTTGATAACCTGTTGAGTCCAGATATAAAGGGGACCTCAAATAAAATTGAGCTCTCACTGGTGTTAGTAGTAGATTTAGTAGTTAAAACAACAAAACAAAAAAGACAATGCTACACCATTCCATGTGTTTAGTAGTGCTGAAAAGGTTTGAGGATTTTTTTGAGTCTTGAATAAACTATATTTAAAACTATAAAATGATTCATTAAAAAAACCATTCACAATATTTTATTTTAGGCTTTCTTTCCTGAGTATTCAATAATAATATTTCATCCTCTCTACTCTGGAATGTTTCTAAGACATTTTCTTCCTGTCTTTTCTACAGTGCAAACAGAATAGGATTGATTTTAAGGTTTCCACTAAAGAAGAAACATTTTTGTTTGCCAGTCAAACGGAACAGACGAGTCTCCACTGGTGTTGTCGGATTATTTACACCAGCCAGAAAGGGGGAGGAATAACACACAGTAGCAGCAGACAGTCTATTTATGGAAGCCCTATCTGATATTGTGGCTGAGTACCACAAATAAATATCATACTGTAAAGGAAACATTGTAGGATGATGTAATTGGCTCCTTTCTACATTCATGACCTGGAAACTGTGTGTCACTGAGCTAAACTGAACCCGTTTGGAGAAGTTTGGCAGGTAACGTTTTGGTGGGCTGTACAATCTCTAAAGAGATTTGTGCAGCCATTTTGATTTTCAAAAATGTTTAATTCTAGTTAAATCTTTCATTTTATTAGAAACTTGTAAAATGAAACTTGTTTTATCTTGTCACTAAATGGTTGGGTTTTCTTTTTTCTTACATGAAAGCATTAGTCTTAAAGAAAGGCTTTACGTAGAAGTTAGTCAATGTCAATGTTTTGCCAATTTCTAACTGGCAAAAAAAAATGCAGCAAATATTTAGCTATTTAAATTCAGTAAGTATTTAACTACATGCAATACTTAAGGTACTCATTCTCATTGTTTGTTTTTAGATTTAAAAAAATTGAATGGTAAAATGCCACACATGGGAAATCTACTCTTGGTGCAAGCTAGTTTTTAAATGGTAACATGCACATGTCTGATGTCATAACTATACACATATGAGAGAAAATGGTAAAATTAGATCCAGATGGATCCACTTATGGACAAAGACCAGCAATGGACAAAAGTTTTATGTATGCACTCTACCAAAATGTCTCTCCTTTGACTGATAATCAACTTATTCCAGTCCTTGATGATCTAATCTATAGAAAAAGTGTCATTCCACTTGTCTAACTTTTAGCATGTGAACTTCAACATGTGAACTGCAGTTGAAGTTCACATGTGAAGTTTTAGCATGTGAACTATGTGAGCATGTTTTTTCAGCAGTAAAAACTGCTTTTCAGCACAGCAGTTTTTACTGCTCTGCTGAAAAAAACTACTCTTGTGATTTTTTTTATACCGCATGACTATTCCTGATTTAATTTATTCAGCACAGCAGTTACATTGTCTAAATCACATTTAAATTACTAAATCATCATTAGCCTCTGTCGCAGTGTCGATAGTTGACTATGAAAAGTTGGCAGTCAGGTCTATGTTTGCAAATTTGACTGTCAGCACAATTTCAGCTAAAAGTTGCAAAGCTCGCACAAAACTACTTTACTCCACATGCTAGAGAAATATCTGGCGTACTTCCGTTCTGGCTCTTTAGCATTATCGAGCTACATATCTTGTTACCATTAGAGGTTCAATAATAAAGTATCACACTAATAATTTCCATAAACAATCCTTAAATATTATTGTTGGGGGCATCAGAAGATCAGCAATTTACTCCTAACTAAGTAGCTATTAAAGACTCATTCAGTAATTACAGGTGCTAATGCTGTAATAGTCTCAGTGTGGTTTTGATCTGGACTCCAGAGAGCAACACATAATGTAAATAGTGTCTGATGTCATAACTATGCACATATGTCTGTGAACACAAATGTACCATAGGAAACTGACACCCTGGATGCCTTTGTGAAGGCTGCTTTGCTCAGTAGCTAATTTATCTACAGGTCAAAGTTTTGCTGCATGTCATTTCAAAGCATGTTTTTCTCTTTTGACGTGTTGCTTTCTTTTTTACACACCCCATGCAGATAAAAGCATTCTATTCCTACTGGTCAGAACCTGCAACCATCAAGAATTTAAAAAGAGGCATCAGCAGCTTATTGCAGTTTCAGATCCATACCGGGAAAGTTGTTGAGGTAAAGAGCATTGCAATATGTACTCACCGGAAGTGATTGTGTAATTTTTATTTTTATTTTTTAAATGCTTCAAAATTGGTAAACAAACTCAAACCATGTCGTACAACAGAATGACGTTTCCGGGAGGTGCACAGTTCAGTATCAAGCAACACAAGGTCAAGTTACAAGAACCAAAATCTTGGAGACGTGTAAGACGTCAGAGACCGGATTTACCACACATAGTACGGTTAGTCAGCGTACAGAACAACTCGTCGTCTTATAAGAGGAGCGATCAGTTGTAAAGTTCTAAAATGTCATTTAATGTCTTCTCCCATCCAGGTATTGGGTGTAAATAGGAAGTCCAGTTCTGTTACAGTGTTTAAACTTGAAGATGGTTTCATCCGGTCAGCAGAGGCTGAAGAAACTCACTTTCTGGGTGTTAACGCTCACCGATCCACTGCTGCTAAAATCCTATCCAGGTAATTGTGTAATATAAGGTTATCTACAAAAAGTTGAATGTAATTTTATAATTTTTTTTTTACCCATAGAAAAATGTTTCGGTGTGTTATAACTAGCTCTGCAACTGGAAACTCTAAATGTGAACATTGTTGTTTCCCAGACAATCCCTGGTGCTGCTGGGTAAAGAGGCCGGACCACTTGAGGTGGCTGGAAAAGACATTGCTGGAGTCGTCAAGTCAGTAGATGGAAAACTGGCAGCTGTTGGTGTTGTTCCTGAGAAGCTAAAAACCCAATGCAAAGGCTGTCCTTCAGTAAGTACAAATTATTCTTCACACACTATATCTTCACTCTGTACTCGTACACAAACATGATTTGGTTTTGAAATTACTGTAAGGTGGTAGAGAGTTGTTTCATCCGCAGAAGAAAACTTCAAAATTTCCTGAAAGGGTAAATATGATAAATAGTAAATGGACTGAACTGAGATTTTCAAATGAGCAAATATCACACTTTAGAGCCAGAAAAACCTCCTAAAAGACATGAAAGTGTTGAAAGTAAAAATAAATCGCAATTGACCTTTGCAGTGATTTCTTGAAGCAGGCAAGGATTTTAAAAATTCAGGTTTTTGACACGTCCCTTAAATTGAAAGGTACTCCCAGATAAGGTAGCGTGCCATTTGAAGCTGCAAAGAGGATGACTATTCATTTTAACAAAATCATGTCACACTGATGTGTGTTTACTGGCAACACATTCCTACTTGGAGAATCTTGCTAGGTAGGAAAAGAGAAGTTGGGTGATATTTAAGAAAGTGAAGCCAGTGGACTTTTCCTAACCCACCAAGTCTAACCCACCAAAGGATTAGACTTTGGTGGGTTAGACAGCAACTATTTTTTGCAGCAACTATTTTTGCAGAAAAACAGCAAGTATTTAACAGCTGTTTAACAGCAACTATTTTTTTCTTAGACTCCAAGCCAAATGAAACACAGATTGTATTTTGACTTCCTCTCCAACCCACAGAGTAAGATTTTCACAACAAGATTCCCACAGTGCTTTTAAATCCTAATGATTAAAACATGAACTGATTATATGTGCTTTCATTCACTGCTTTTACTTTATAACATGGCCGCATGTTTGGCTAGGTTAACGTATTACGATGACAGCTGTTTGGAAAACGGTCAGTTTAAACACCCATGTTACTTACAGGTTGTAGTCATGAGACAGTGCTTTTAAATCTCTGTGTAGGGTGCCAGTCTGTTGTGTCTCCTTACTGCTCTTGGACAACATTTCTATTGACTTTGTCTTTGAACTCGTACTCGATCTGCAGACTTTGCTATCACTACTTTGTAATGTACATTGACTTCCATATGTTCCTATCATGTTTTTTTTTTTATCTCACACATTTATTAACTTCCAGAACTGAAACAAAGCGGAGCGCTATTCATCATGGTTAGTTTTGCAACTGATACATGTGTCTACTTTAAGTAGCTTCTCAAATGGTTTTTTGTATCTCCAAGGTACTCCTAATAACAGCAGCTAAACATCAAATTTCTTTTATTTCACTGATTATAAAAAAACAACAGCACAGGATTGTAATTCACCCACAGTTATTCTTGTCTTTTTACACATTCTCTGACAAGTGTTTATGACAAAATGAATTTTTATAACACACCGTTACTAATCGGACGCAGTGTATTTTCGTACTTGAAACACTGACTGAAGATGATATGTCCTCTAATCCTTTTCTGCCCCCTGTGTTCCCCACGCTTAGCTCTTCGAACATTGGCAGGCGGTGCAAAAGCAGCTGGAGCCAGCGAGCCTGTCCAAAGCCACGGCTCCTCGCAGCTTCCTGGGCTTCATCCAGAGCATTAGGAAGGCGTCCAAGGACGAGATTCTCAAAGTTCTGAAAAGTGCCAGCAAGACAACCCTGTAAACCAGATCCTACCTTTTTATATATATATATATATATATATATATATATATATATATATATAGACTCTGCTTCTCACTTAGCCTGAAAATGTTGCATTCTAAGAATCTGCTAATGCAACTATCCTACCAAAGTGTTAACATTTGTTGCTTTAATTACTTTCTGCTTCTGTCAGACCTCAGGTGGTAGACGCGGTGACTTCTTCTCAAACCCCTGCATCTCTGGATGCCATGCTTGAGTTTCTTAATTTCACCGACGCAAAGGGTTCGGTTCTGCAGGAGCGTTTTCTCTACGCATGTGGCTTCGCCTCCCATCCCAACGAGAGAATGCTCCAGGCTCTGCTGGTAGGTGTAGTGCGCAGCTTTGACATGTGACAAAGAGGATTTTGTTTAGTTTTACACATTGTAGTAATGATCAGATGGTAAGGAAAAACCTCAAACTGTAACCACTTGGCAGGTCCTTTAACTGAACGTGGCATATGAAAATGGTACACATATAACATGTACGAGTACGAATGGTGCTTTTCCAAAAATGTTCACAGATGTTAAAATTTCCTCCATTTTTTTTTGTTACAAACACACGCAAATAAAATGCAGTTTTATTTATTTTCATTTTGTTTATGCTCTAAAGCAAAATGGAAAAGTTTACATGATTTTAAAAATCATTTATTTAAAAAAAAACAAAAAAAAACAAATGTGAAAAAACAACGTGTTAGTAGGTTTGCTGTGATACCATACATTTTTGGATGATTATTTTAACGCCACCGGATGTGATGTTCATAGTTTGGGACACTGTTCTTTAAACTTCTGAATAGAAATGCATCTCACATTTTTCAGACTTTTACTAGCAAACAAAGTGGAAATCGTGCGTCCTGTTTCTTCCACGTTACAAATAAAGGCTTATTTATAATTTCTAACACTATTTCCCAACAAAATTCATTGAATTTTCTGGTTGACAAAATGTGAAAAAGTGGAAGGGGAATGACAAGATTTCTGCAGCAATGTAAGAGCATTACTTTTCAATAAACCGTAACAATTCTATCTTTGCAGAACATTGCTAAGGGAAAGATCAGCAGCACGGAGATCAAAGAATCTGTGGTGATCATCATGGGAGCTCTGGTCCACAAGCTGTGTCTGGAAGGAAGCTGTGATATACCGGTGAGCTTCCAGGAAAATCTTTTAGAAAAAAAAAAAGCTAAAGCTACCAGAATTTCATACCTTGATGTACTCTTCTGTATGGTACCAGAACTTGTGTAGTTCTCCTGAGAATTAGTTTTGAGATTTAATATTTTTCCCTTTCAGACAGTGGTGCAGGTGAAGAAGATGATTTTAGAAGGTCCTGAAAGCACGCAGGTTGAGTCCGAGGTCCAGATGTACCTTCTGGCACTGAAGAACTCTCTGCTCCCCGAGGCCATTCCCATCCTCACAAAGTTTGCGGAGTCGGAGGTGGGATCTTACAGCACCATTGCCCTCACAGCCCTGGAGAGATACGACGTCAGCCTCATCACCCCAGAGGTGAACCACAGCAGACATTACAGCTCGTTCAGTGGGTTTTACTCCCATGTAGACCGACGGACTTCAAACATTTCTCTCACTTTCCAGGTCAAACAGACCGTGAACAGGATTTACCACCAGAACAGGCGAATCTATGAGAAGAACGTGAGAGCTGCTGCCGCTGACGTCATCCTCAGCAGCAACCCTTCGTACATCGAGGTGAAAAATCTGCTTCTGTCCATCGGAAACCTGCCGCATGAGATGAACAAGTACATGCTGTCGAAGATCCAGGACATCCTTCGCTTTCAAATGCCAGCCAGGTTTGTTATACAGGAAGCTCAGACTGACAGAGCAGCCAGTCCAACAAACGTAAACACAGACTCGTACGTAGAACATAATAAGGTAACATGAAGTTATTTCTTGCATTTCTGCAGCAAAGTTATACGACGAGCTTTGGAGGACATGATTTCCCATAACTATGATCGCTTTGCTAAAGTTGGGTCATCGTCTGCATTCTCAGGATTCATGGCCCGTAAGTAACGGGAAGATATTTTTTTTTCCTATCCTGAAAATGTTTTGTATTGCTAAAGGTTTCATAATACTTGAACGTCTTTCAGTTTTAGTCAAACTTACCAGGAATTTTATGTGACAGACAAACACAAAGTTACACATAACAGCTGCAACTTTGGATCAACAAGCAGAAGGTGGATCCTACAGAACAGAAGGTTCTGTTCTGTAGGAACAGAACCTTCTGCTTGTTCCTCTCTGCAAAATAGCTCAAGCTCAGTCAGATTTGATGGAAAGCGTCAGCAGATGTCAGTTTTCACATATTTCAACAGCTTTTCAATTAACTTATGCCTAGATGTAATATTTTCACTTGTATTATACACCATTCCATTGTAGTTCTGACATTCTCCTCCTGGATGGTGAAGCTGGACTTTATTTTTTGAGTATCGGATTGAAGGTTGATTAAAATGCTACAATTTCTGATTTTTACCTGTCGAAACATTTTAACTTTGGTCACTACTTTTTCGTACTACTTTTAATGAACTGTGGCTTTGGGTTAATGTGTCATATAAATTCCCGATTAAATACAAAGAGAGTTTTGAATTTACTGTGGGAAGATGTGAAAAAAGTTCAAAAGTTTGTCAGGCCTTCAATTAGTTGTGATGTTATTTCTACAGAACTTGGTGAAAATGGACATGGAAAATCAAAGCTGTTAAAATGATAATTAAATTAAAACATTTTATAGAAGCATTTTATGTTGATCTTGAATAAATAACAAAAAGACTGAAAAAAACCCAATAAAAACAACCTGCTATTCCCACAGAATCTCCTGATGTGACCTCCACGTACAGTTTGGACATCCTGTACTCAGGCTCTGGTATCCTCAGAAGAAGCAACATGAATATTTATGGTGCCAGTCAAGGTTCAATGCTACATGGGCTGCAGGTGCACACACAAGTTTTTTTAAATTTTTTTTATCATTATTACTTTGTCGAAAAAAATCTGTCTTATGCTAATCTGTTATTTCTTTTTGTCTTTCAGGTGGCGATTGAGGCTCAGGGTTTAGAGTCTCTAATCGCCGCCACTCCCGATGAAGGGGAGGAAGACCTGGAATCGTTTGCTGGTATGTCAGCTCTGCTGTTCGATGTTCAGCTGCGACCCGTCACGTTCTTCAAGGGTTACAGTGACCTCATGTCCAAAATGTTCTCCATGACCGGGGAGCCAATGAACGTGGTGAAAGGACTCATCCTGCTCACGGATCACTCCGAGGTACGCGGCTTAACACGGAGAGCTTTCGCGTTTTTTAAAGTGGAATCCTATTTAAAGCTCTCATGGAAAACAGAACAATATCCTGTGTAGAGGTCCAGCTTTTTTAATTTCCTTTTTTTTTTTTTTAATAGCTCCAACCGCAATGGAGCAAAACTCAACTTAATAAGCACGTTAGCGGAAGCCTGGCAGAAAAGGCGCTCGTAAACCATGTTTAACATGTGTGCCATATGGTGTCTATTAATTTACAGATATGGTGCATATATATCAAGCTTCTCTCACCAGAGCTTTGGTATGTCTGTGTCAAGCCCCCAACAGCTTTAGCCTTAAAGAGAACAGTGTCAGAAGGGCTGGATGCCATCACTTTAACAGGTTGATGAAGCCATAATTGTCCTATCTTTGAAAAGGGAGCTGTGCATTTTGACTTCTGTGCCCAGTCTGTTTGACCTGGAAAGTGAGAGAAAAGTTAGAGGTCAGTCGATCTACGTGCACATTTGTTATAATAAATAAAACGCTGTCTAAGGAAATGCCAGTCACTCAGTTAAATACTGCTGATTTGATTCTCACCAGATTCACTGCCGCTGCTAATTAAATTGTGGAAAAAAGGCTTAAAATAAGATCAGCTATATTAACAGTTTCACAAGAGGGAAAAAAAAAATCTTTAATTTGGTATTTTTAGTGTTTTAAATCTCACTTCAACAAATAAATTGATGCAGATGTCATATATTGTAAAAAGGACTATATTTTTTTATTTTATTCATTTTTTTACTTTTCAAAAATAGGACAATAATAACTTCATCAACCTGTCATATCATTTTATTAATTTTTTTATGCAAATATTTTGACTTCATTTAAAAACAAAAAAAACAAAACTATTTGGGATGCTATAAACAGTAAAAAAACCTGTAATTTCTTAACATAACATCCCCCGTCACTGAATAATTGTCCTCAAATTTAAAGTTTGATTTCTTTTTTGAATTTGACTCTATAGTTTCGGCAATACAACATTGTCATTCTAAGTCGTTTATCACCAAATATATGACTAATATAATATGTGTAACTTAAATTCAGCAGAGAAATATTGCAATGTTTGCTGTGAATTTTGTCTTCGTAGAATTTTATTATGGAAATAATAAAAATGCACAAATTTAGCACTGAAACTTTCTTCCTTTCTCAGAGAGCCCTTATCTCAAAACTTCATTCTTGCGTATTTTCTTTCGATTTGTCTTCCTGCAGGTCGTCCAGCTTCAGTCGGGTCTGAAGGCGAATGCAGAGTTTCAAGGAGGCTTAGCCATCGACATTTCCGGAGGGATGGAGATAAGCCTGTGGTACAGAGAGTCAAAAACCAGCGTCAATAACAGGTACCGGTCAAAGACTCTGATATAAACAACTTGCATCATCAGAGGACATGCTCTCCGCGTCTGGGTGCTGGTCAAAGTTCGGTCACGTAAATTTATGGATTAACTCGCCAAGTCAAAGAAGCGCTATATGCTCCTTACGATGTAATGCACACGCAGGTCAAAGGCCTTGTTGACATTTACACAATTCTTAGAAAACAATCTCGGTGCCTTGAAAGGAAGATAATTTTAGAGGTTCCTGCCGTGTCACTCAGTTGCGACAGGATTTCTGTTGACGCTGGGTTGATCTGATCTTTAGCAGGTCTATAAGTGCCGTCTGATTCATCCGTTCCACAGGCTCTCTGGGCATGCTCCAGGATTGCGCTTTCACGCCCGGATCCTTTGTCGTGTGCCGGCGAAGTCGGGTTGTGTCTGAGTCTCTATTTTAAAAGCATTACAGTCAACGCACACGGCAGTAGCTGCTGAAAGTGGAGCACGTCATCGCTTCTGAGTCAGATGGCTCGTGGCATCAGGTGATGAAACGGGGCTCAAGAGGAACGCAAGAGAATTTAAACCTTGAAATGCGGTTTTATGGCTGCAGAGCTAACTCATGCTGCCGTGTCACTTTAACAGTGAATGTTTTAAATGATCTTGATGATGATTACAATGAGTACAACTTGGAAGAACTTCACTTAGACTGGATGTTATTGTGCTCCCCTCCCCCCATAAAGCTCACCTATTCTCTACAGCTGGACTTGTAAATGTCTACAGGATTAGTTGTGTACAGGCAGGTGAATGGACAAGCATAGCTGCACCTCTCCACTGCTGATAATAGACTGGATGGCTATGTATAGGGCAACACCAAACCACACTAGCATCTTTGCCTTGGCTGGTCTACCCGGGCAAAGTTAGAGAAGTTTTGTTTTTTTCTTTTTTGTTTTGAAACTCAAGGTAAATAAAATATCCGGACCAGGTAACGGGAAATGCTATGTTTTCAACAACTCTATGATTAAAAAAATATTTACAGCTGTTCAATTAAAACCTTTCTTTGGTGTAACTCCAACATGCGACCCTGATTTTAAGAAACTGATGACCTGAGCTGAACTCTGTCACTTTTCTTGATCTCGTTGACCGTGCTTTTGTTTGGTTCTCTCTCTCTGTCTGTCTCTCCAGAGGTGCCTTAGTGGTCACCGGCAACGTAACGGTGGACATGGACTTTCTGAGGGCTGGTGTGGAGGTCAGCTTTGACACAGAAGCCTCTCTGGACTTCATCACCACAGTCCAGTTCTCTGAATATCCCTTCCTGGTGTGCATGCAGATGGACAAGGCTACCTTCCCTGTCAGGTAGCGATCAGCTGAAAACTCTACCCCAAAATAGTCTGACTTTCCTTTTAGCGAATGCAAGCTTTAACTTTTTATTTGTGTGTGTGTGTGTGTGTTTTTTTTTGTTTGTTTGTTTTAGTGAATACTTTTCCAGGTATGAGAGCCTGTCATCAGGGAAGAGCATTATGTCACGAAAGGCTAAAAAGCAGCTTGTGCCCGGCTCGGAGTTCCCTCTCCATCAGGAGAACTCCAACATGTGCAAAAGGGTTTTTGAGTCCAGCTGGTAGAGAAGACATCCGGATGTGTCGACTACCAAAGGATTTACTGGATTCACAGGCAGTTGCCACATGCTTACACTGAAAAAGCAGGTCTTGATTTCTCAGGCATTGAAAGATCATCAAGGGTGGAAAAAAAAACAAAAAACAAAACAAAAAGAAATGGTGAATGTTTTTAGTAACGTTTACATTCCTGTGAGTATTTAAGGGGGTGCTGGTCATTTTGCTGCTTCATCATTTCATGCTCTTACATTTTTGGCCATATTCTGTCTATCTTTCTTATTTGAATATGTAAATAGTCGTCTTGCCACAGAATATTTTTGTTCTGACTGTACCTCAAATCGCTCTGGGGATGTTTAACGCCTACGTTCACATTTTGAGAATTTAAAGTTATCTTTATATAATATACTCATTGTCTTTTATTTAGAAATGTGGTTGGTCGAATGTGGTTATTTGGTTTGGTTCCTAGCAGTAGAATCTCTGAGATCAGAACTACAATAAATGGGAGTTGTAAAGTTGTAAAATAATATACAAATCAATCAAACGTGAGATTGGAGCATTTTTAGCATAATTTATCTCCATAAATGCTGAACTAGAATGATAAACTGACATGAAATTATTCTGTACTAAATAACTACTGTATATTTGGTACTAAATAATTTCTTTACAGGTAAACAGAAGAAGGGTGTCAAAATGTTGCTTAAAAAAAGAGGACATGAACTGGCGAAGGGCAAAAATGACCCGTTTGTATTTAAATCATTTTAATTTAATGTTGTTTTTTTTTTGTCAGAAATTGGGAGCTCTCACATTTTGTGTTTTTGGATTTCTTCGAAAAATGATATTTATGATGGGTGGGCACATATAATAAACTGTGACGCTTCAGTGAAGAAGAAGAAGTTGTAAATACTTATGAAGCTGGAAAAAGTACATAAAGCTTTCAAGACCAGAAAACTCTTTCCTGACTATGATATTATATTTTTTAAATAAATTTGCTGAATGAGACTGGACATGTGAAACGATTAACAGAGTAATGTTGTTTTTAATTACATTTGTGATAATCTAGTTGTTTATGACTCTGACAAGCAAAATAAATATCAGAACATTGTTTTCTAGTAGTAATGTAAGTTGAATATTAAAATATGATTCCATCAACACTTCTATTGAGTGTATTTTTAAAATATCCATGCCTGAAATTGTTTCAAATATGACTATTGCTGTTAGTTTCCATATTTAAGATTCAAATAAATTCATTTGCTGGCAATAAAATGTGCTCATGAAACATTTTACACTGTCCTAGATTGATTGAAACTGTGTATAATTTTAATGTGATAGAATAAACATATTAGACATAAACCTTTAAAACCAATATCCATCCATCTAATTTGTAAACAGAGACCGTCTCTGTGTAATCTGGTCTCTGCACGAATTCGGCTGTTGTGTGAAGACCTCAGAGGATTGTTGGAGAACGTCAGTGAGTAAACTGCTTCACTGAGATCAAGAAAAGTAGCAATCAGATCAGAAAGCATTCTACAATTTACCAATGATTCATCAAAACGGAACAGAACAGCCTTGCTTGCAGAGGAAACGGGAGCCACGTAGAAGGAGAATCTCTAGCTGGAAGAGACTTGGCCACAGCCACAACTGAACGGTTTTTAGATAAACCGTTCAGTTTATCTAAAAACTGAACGGTTTTAGATAAAAGCATAAATTTATGTGTACGACCCAGCCAAGTCAAGTCGATTATAACTTATGGCAAGACTTGAAAATGGATGTTATTCTTTCAATTTGAGTGAGCTTGAGGAATTTTGCTAAGAAAGGCCAAACGATTTGCAGATGAGGTGAGATGAGGGCCACATTTTCAGATTTTCAGGAACAATATGAGTTGGGGACAATATATATTTGTTTTCTTTCAGTTTTGGCAGTCTGAAGACATCTCATACCAGATTCAGTTATTGTTTAATTCTGATCACAGATTTAACTTTGCATTTCCACTATATATGGTGTATGAATTATAACATATAATTTATACACATAGATTTTTACATGGTTAATGATGACAAACGGCAGTGTTTTCCTTCTATCTTCTGAATAAAAACTATTTCAGCATGTAAATGTTATCAATTCATCCGACAGATAATAAATATGTTAAAATCCATGTACTTTGGTTCTTGGACTGTCTCAAGGAAACGCATCTCAGACAATTTTAGCAAAAGTCTGCAAAGAGAAGACATACTTTGGTGGCCTAAAACATGACACTCCCTCGCTGATCCAGGTAAGGCCATAAATTGTGAGTCTTTCCGAGTCGCAACTGTGACATCAGAGCCCCTACTGGCATCCAAAAGCAACAACTGGGCTCTAATGTAGATTCTTTAGAAAGCACAGGGAGCAGCTGGGGGCAAGCGGGTGTCTGCCAGTCTCACTGCATCCACGGCAACCAAGTAAACACAGCAGCAAACTGTCAGGTTAAACTTAAGCACCGCCGGGTGATGTTTCACTGTCACCAGAAAGCTAACCTCGCACGCACGGCACATGCCAAACGTGTACTTCAGCTGGCATAAATCTACTTGATTGCCTCTCATCTATGTTATTTTGAAGTTATTTGATCTTATTTTGTGAATTTGTGTTCAAATGTGTTCTTGGTTATGTGTTAGTGGCAGTTCTTGCCTGAATGGTGCTCTGCCCGACCTCCACCCACGGCCTCTTAACATTAACATGGCACTTTACCAATTTTCTAAAAGATTTGGCACAATAAATAAAATGAGTTGCAAGTACAATTTATTATAACAAAACATTAATTAATTAAACACATAATATCCTACTTTTGTAGATTACAGTATGACTCCGTAAGAATTTCTTTTGTACAACAAGAGGGAAATTTCAAGTTAAATTCATAAGTCAGGCAGAGTTAGGACGGGCTTACTTGTTCTTATAAAAGTTATAAAGTCTTTTTATCTTAAATTGGGATTTGAACAGATCAAGTAAAAGTGTAAATAACAGATTCCGAAACAGAAAAAATAAACATCGATGGAGCCGGATGTTCAGTACACTAAAAACAGAAGTTCTTTTTAAGACTGCTCTAAATTACCAGCCTGACTAACGAGTGGCACGAAGAAAGGAAAGAAAACAGTTTCAGCGTCTTGCATTTTAACATTTATTGCAAACAAATGTAGATGTATCAGTCTACATTACATCCATCCATCACACGTATTGTTCTCAGCACAGTAAATGCAACATTTGCATTCACGTTCCCCTTTCAAAGTAGTCCCTCTACTTTTCATCCCGACCTTTACTTTCTTCACAGGCACAGACAGCAGTTTTAAATCAGCGATGGCATCAATTCAAAACAGAGTTGAGTCATGTGCGACTTATTTTTAAACCTTCTGTAAGCACGTATCTCAGACCATCTCACCTTAACACTTTCCTCGTCTGCTACACAAAAACACCAACAGTGTCATTTTCCCATGTTTAATCCTGAAATCCACAGACATCGTGACATGGCATGTGAATAGTACAGAACTTCACCGTCACCATTTATGAACTTTACTTGATTCGAATGCTGTTTAACTCAGTGATGCCACCCAATTTCAGACAGATTGTCCTCTCTGTATGCCTCATTTTTGAAAGCAAAAGATGAGAAATGCTCCTGCGTTGATGCGTCTTTTGCACACGATGCCATGATCCTGAAGTTCTCCTTGGCAAAGTTTCAAAACATACAGAGCCTCGCAAATGTATTCATCTTATTTTATCCTTTCATCACATCACAGCCACATCCTTGAGAGGTTTATTAGGATTTTATGTGATAGATTAATGCAAAGTAGCACATAATTGTGAGGTCTGAGGAAAAATATAAACTATTTTCAAACAATTGGAGAGGGGGCAAAAAGGGGCTATTCAACCAAAACATCCTCCTTTGTTCTGATATAAAATTGTTGCTGTATTTAATTTTAGTTATGTTGGCCTTACATGCAAAATGTTGTGTGATGAAGAACCAACATCATCTTGAACACACAATCCTCAACATGACACGTGGTGGTGGCAGCATCATGCTGTGGGAGTGCTGTTCTTTCACAACAGGGAAGACGGCGGTAGCTAAAGACAGGCCAGTTTGGGAAGAAAGCCTGTTGGAGGCTGCAAAAGACCTGAGATGGGGTTATAGGTTCACCGATAAAAATATTTATTTATATATTTTAAAAAATGTATTATTATTATTTTGCTGCATTTTATTCCCTTTTACAGTGATGGACATCTTATTGTTGATCTATCACATAAAATTCCAGCAAAATATTTTGACCAGAGGTATTAGTACTTTTGGAAGGTACAGTATAACATAACCTGCAGCTTATTCTTTATGTAAAGAATAAAAAATGGTGAATAAAAATGTCTCAATAGTGCTGTTGTCACCCACGGTTACAGCCATTTACATTTAGTGCTGTCATTTTTGGTGACCGTCCAAGTGCAATTATTTAGAAAATAGAATGAAATAAAATTTACATTTCAAATTTCACATGTTCCAGTAAAGTAAGAATAAAAATTAGAGTAATGCAATTTTTTTTCAGTCATCCAACACTGCAAACACTATGTCAAGTTTTCAGGTGATCTGTGTTCATTTTCTTAAGGGTTGTTTAGGTCTCGGCAGCTTGATTTAAACTGTTCCCAACAGCTTCAGGCTACAATGCGCCTCAAATTGAATCAAGCATTGCACTGTCAATTAGGCTCTTGAAAGCAAACCCTTCAGAAAAGTTGACAAAATGTGTTCAAAACCTGGACTAATCTCAGTAAAATAAACTGTTAGGGCCCGAGATGGGGAAATGATATGTCTTTTTAAATGGAGGTAAGTAGACTGACCAGCAGCTCCAAATACCTTTTAGTTTGTGCTTAGTTTTGAAACATTCTGCAAATAGCAAATCTACAGTTGGTATTATTCTCAGAGGGATGCTGGTTCATGTTAGCACAAAGACCAATGAGGCCCTGCTGCATATTCAGTGGGAAACAGGACAGAAAATGTATTAAAAACAATCAAAATACTATTGTTTAAATATAAAAAAGACAGAATCAAGGGGGAAAAAAGAAGAAAAAAAAAACATAAATTCATTTTGGATAGTAATTCTAATTACAGTTTTGCACCAAACAGCTCCCTCGAAAGCGTCTTTAGAACCTGGTATTACGTTGTGTGTGCTAATTGTAAAGACACGCTTCACACATGTACACTCTGTGTGATCCTGTTTGCAGGGGAGTAACGCAACTCCTTGTTGTGCTCACAGAATGCTCGAATGCCACGCATAGCTCACGGCCACAAACACGGACACATTCAGACGCAAGCAGACCCGCTCCCATCTCATTACACAAAAGTGTAAACCGAACCAAGACAAATAGAGGAAGTTATCCTGTAAATGTCTCAGTTGGCTCCGACTCATTAGGCCCAACACTACTTATAGTGACCTGAGCTCAGTGCTAAATCTGAGTTGGAGCTCCGTTTTCATCTGAGCAGCATGCATAGTGTTACTCCTCTCACCTCACTAGTAAAAACAAGTGC